>NW_010527933.1:0-48378 GCF_000687285.1 Phaethon lepturus
GTTAGTTAGTTAGTTAGTTAGTTTAACCCAGGGTTAAAACTGTGAGGTAGCCGTATGTCTGAGATGGACATAAATTCCTAATGATTTCTCTAAAATGGATCGCTGAAGCATGTGTAGCCAGATAATTCCCCTGGTGGCACCACCCTGAGCTAAAGCATGCATTTCTGTAGGGGCAATTTTTTAGTGATGCAAAATTGTTCTAAATTTACTCCTACAGTAAGCAGCAATATTGCTTAGCATGAGGTTTGGCCATTTCCGTTCACAAGAGCTCTGGAACATTTCCCGTTAGCGACTATCTGCTCACACCAGCAGAGCAGGTATTTGGCGCTGGGGCTGCTACGACAGGTACTTGAACATATAAATAGAACCATGCTTCATAAACATGACAGTATCACATGGTTGAATGCATGGAAGTACTGAAGTGGGAAAAATTTCTCTTACCCCATAATTTTGTGTGTGCTAGTATTGCACTCAGTGAAGTGGTAGGCCTGGTTAAACCCAAGAATGAAGTGCTGGTGGCAAGCTTTAATTTAAAATATAACAGTGATAAAATGATTAAATCAAGATTTGTGAAGTAAATGTTTACTAGCACTGTATCTGTGCACATACCAATGCCTTTCATCTTCAGCTCCCTGGGTGATCCAGGAAGTCCCCATGTGGTCTCTGAGTAGATGAGGCAATGGACTGACTTGAGATAAGGTAATAGACTGATCTCTTGCCTGCTTCATTGCAAAACAACTGATTGATTTTTACAGCTCTTCAGGTGGGAATTTCAGACAATTGCCTGTTGTGCCTAGACCAGTTGATAGGCACTATTTGTATGCTTCAATGTGTCGGTGAACTCCTTGAGTGGAGGAATCCTGGGCAGTCACAGCAATACCCCCAGTTCCTGCAGCAGGTGACGGAACTGGCCAAACTGTACACAGATAGTTTTAAATAGTCATCAGAATGCAGATGTAGAAATGTCTTTGGAGGTATTCAGGATTTAACTAGGCAACTACCTAAGCAACCTGATCTAATTAAGAGGTGGGGCAGCAGGAGGTTGGTTTAGATGACCTTCATAGGTCCCTTCCAACATAAATTATTCTCTAATTCTATGGTTATAGGTAGGACAGTTTTTGTACATAGTATGACCGTTAGAAGACATTTTGTGCATCATTTAAGATAATAAATAGAAATGGATCATTCATGTACTGTAGTCATAGTATGACAGACCAGCTGGACTGTAAGAAATGATCAGAACAGATTGTAGTATCCCATCTTGATCCAGTTGAAGATGCTGTTGCAAGAATCTTGCAATGGAGACTCCCATCCAGATAGCAATTGACCATCCTGTTTGAGAGATTTGATTCCCCACGAGTGAAAATGTTTATGCAAAAGGTATCAGTATATTAGGTTTAACAAATGCTCTGTCCGTAGCTGTCTGTGCAGTGCAGCCCTGCAAGCTTCCACTGACTGGAAGCAGCTGGACTATTGGAAATTTTGTGGACCACCAGAATTTAGGTGGGTTTTTCTCTGCCGCCCACATTGTGCTTCTGGTCCTTCTTTGCATAGGAACATAGGAGTGGATAAGATCTTGTGGGTCCTAAGTGCTTCTCAGAACCCATTCAAGTTTCTCATTGTGTGATTAGGAGTGAAGGAGTTGGACAAGAACTGGTCAGTTCCAAGTGGTTTTCTTGTGGGTTGCCTTCTTTCCCACCAATATGGCTTGTTAACTGTAATCTTTGCCAAGAAGAATACTGATGGATTTTCTTTAAGAGATACAGGGGACAAAAATGCTGTCAGTCAAAAAAAGAACCAAAACACAACCAAAATTCAGTTTCCTTTCTAACATCTAAAGGAAGTCTTTGACATAACAAAACCTTTTTCATATTATTTTGATCACAGTTTATAAGAACCAAAGCTCATACCAGTGCTGCATCATGGTGGTGGTGGGTCCGTATGTGTGTGGGCGGAGGGGTATGGCGCCACTTGTGAAAGTCGGTGAGTGGATGTGGCTGCCCTGCAGGGCCCGTTCTGCTGTGGCGTTGATTTCCATCTGACAGTGCAGCCATTGGTGCTGCTGGCCACAGACCCTGTGACAAGCCCTGGTGCTGCTCCACTCCCCTTGATCCAACCTCACCACCCCTCAGTCTCTGGGGCTTCATCAACCCTCCCTTCCTCAGACTCCAAAAAGTCCTGTGAGCTCCTGCCCCACTCTCCACACCTTTGCTCCTTCTCTCACCTGGCTCCAGGTCACGGTTCTATTCTCACAGCTCAACTGTTGATTTTCTCTCCTCTCCCTTTAGCTAAATGACCTAAATGAGCTGAGGTCACTTCTTCACTTCTAAGTGAAGATTCTTGATCTGATAGCACTTGTGTCACCAATATCATCTCCTCTTACAACTGGATCTGGATTCCAAGAGGAATAATTAGCTAGCATGGGAGTGATTTGGTATAAAGCATTGGTGAGTTGTGTGAATTTGTGGCACTTGTTCTATAGCAGTGGAAAAGATTTGAATAGAAACTTGTCAGCAGGTCCTGGTTTCTTCTCTTCACAGAAATTATTCAGATGACAAAAATACTGACAAGAATTTTTTTTTTGCTTTCTGTTTTACTTTTTCTTGTCTTCTCCATAGTCCAGATACCACTGTAGGCTATGTCTCTATACTGTGATGAAGAGTGCAATTAGTATTTCTATGTACAAGAAGATACACCTCAAGAGACCAGCAGCAGAATTTATTTTCTATCATACACACAGACACATAGATGACAATGACATATTTCAAGATGTTCCAAATATTTCCTGCTAAAAAAGACTGATACAAGATTCCTGCAACACAGTACCGTATTCTGTAGGTGTTGCAGACAGATTATGCCAATGAAACTCTGGAGGCAAGAATATTTTTATGTCATCCTTGCACAGTCTGTCTTATCCCAGAGATAACAGCAAGAACACTTTTTCTTGAAATCCTAATAAATGCACCATTTTTTAGATATGGCTTGATTTCATGCTGTCTTGAAAGAGTGATTGACTTCGATTTTTGAAACCTTGCACACAGCATAAACAGTGCAAAGCAGACATTCCAGTTTGTAAAATATTATTATTAGCCCTTAGAACCTTTTATTTCTATTTAATCTTCTGCGTCATGCCTCCACTGATACTGAAAATCATTATCAAGTGCCATTTTGATGCATTACCTCATGCAGTGAATTACTGATGTCAACTGAACAGCAACAAACAGAATGAAGGCCAGTCTGCTTGCAGACCTGAATAACTTCACTGATGTTAGTACTATTAAACTTATCTATGCCCAACTTGAATTGAACCCAGATCTTTAGTTTCCTAGCACGCTGTAGATACACATTCTCGGATTCTGTTCCAATGCCAGCCGAAGTCAATGACAATCTGCACTGACTTCAAGGGGTTTCAGATGAGGTCCCAATTCTTGCATGTGACAATGTAAAAGGTAAAAGCTTTATTACTTTTTTTTTCAGTCAAAATGATGGATGCAAGACAGTAGAGCAGATTACTATCTGTCCAAAGACTGTTTCACTGGATGGGGGTTTTTGGCTGTGAAGCTGGAGCAGTCATATATGGTAGTTGTCCCTTTTGGCCAGATTTTGTGATTGTTTTTTCCTTTGCAGTAGGATTTATTTTTTACTCTGAAACTTTAAAACTCTAACTTAAATTGATTAGGATTTACATCCACTAAGAATCTGACCCAGAGGTTTTGGGCCTTCCTGATAAGCAGTAAAATAGAGTAAATTGACAAGCCCTGCAACAGTCCTGGCTAATTGCAAGCTATTTTCCCTGATTTACAGTGCACAACAGGGCCATCGGTTGTACCAATCCTCCAGGGCCCTGAACTTCTTACTCTACCACTTAAAAACACCTGGAACATGACATCAGTGATTCCCTGGCTTCCAGCCAGCAGATCGCTGCCCGGATACATGGCCCTCTGTTGCTGACTGCCTTAGCGCCTGTGAGAGCCAGGTGTGGCAACAGGACTCCTGCCTCTTCGGAAAACACTCATGGCATTAAAGGAGAAGAAAAATAATGTACTGTACATGACTTATCTGCAGCATTATTTCTTTCCCACTAGTCATTCGCTATTGCTTTGGGTTTCCTTTTTCCAGGTCCTCACCAACCCACCAAATCCATAATAATGGAAAAGCAGCTCTGGACATATGGATTCATATGATTGTCCTGACCCGAGATCATATTCTCGCTTACTAGGTACTTGCTGAATGAAAAGAGATCATATAAATGCTCCGTAATCCCATGGCATCCTTTGGCAAAGATTTCAACTTGTGAGGTACCTCATGCACAAAGAACCATTTCCTTTGATGTTTGTTCTGAATCTGTCTCCCACCAGCTTCATTTGAAACTTCTCAGTTCTCGTAGAGGAAAACAGAGCTCACAGTTGCTTCCTATTTACCATCACCATGCCAATCATGATTTTTAAAGATCATTACCAGATCAAAATGATTATTTCTCCAAACTCAGAAATCATAGACTGCTCAATTGCTTCTTTTATAGAAGATGTTTTCCATTTCAGATTATTCTTCTCGCTTTTCTTGGGATATTTTCTAATTCTAGTGTAACTTTGCTAACACAGGGGGATTAAAACTGCATATTTTTCAAGGTGTAGGCAAACCATGGTTTCATACAGTGGGACAATAACATTTTCTATTCCACTTTCTATTTTTCATACTAATGCCTAATTTTTATTTTTACTTTTTCTTTTCCCCCCCGACTGCTACTGAGCAATACGCTGATGGCTTCATGGAACAATCATCTCACTTCTGTGTATTAGTGCTGGGCTCAGAACCCATCGTTTAAGATGTGACATTAGGACTATTTTTGTCCAGTGCTCATCACTTTACATTTATGTGTACTGAAAGCTCTCAGCCACCGTGATCTACCCAGGCACTCAGTCTTGTAAGCCATACAGTTCTTCACAGTCAGTTCATTTATGAATATGGTAACCAGAACAGGCTCCTGCACACATCACTGTAGACCTTCACTGGTGTCTGCCAGCCATCCTATCAGCTGGTTGCTCACCCCTACTCTCTATTTTTTAATGTTTTTTTAGAAGTGCCAAGGAAATTAAATGTGAGGAAAATTGCTGAAGGCTGTTTAGAAGTATAGATAGACTACATCAGCCAGACCACCCTTATTCAACTCCTCGTTGACTTCTTCGAATAAATCCGCCGAGCCTGCAAGGTAAGGTATCCTCTCAAAAACACCACACGTGGACTCCTCCCTAATGGATCATACTTACCCAGGTGTCTGTTCTTTGCGGTATTAATATGCTACAGATGCCAATGGCAGGCATCAGGATTCCATATCTGGACTTCCATGGTTCTCCCTGAAACTGTTTTTTTAGTTAGTATCATATCTGACACCTTCAAGTCCTCAGGTGTGCATGGCAGTTTTAAGCACATTATGCACTGTTTCTAGTAATCAAACTATTTCATTGTGGAGTTCTTCCAGAGCTATTGGGTGAACACCATCTTAATCCTGACAATTTGCTACTTTTGTCCATTTTCTCAAGGACAAAAATAACCTCATCTACTTTACAGTCACTTCAGTTTCAAACAGATTCTGTGACAAATTCTCCCACAAAGAAGAGTCTGAGCAGGGGGATTGTGCCCATTTTTTGTGTTTTGTGCATTGATACAAAGGTGCTGTTTAGATTCTTGGCAATCACCTTATTGTGTCTGAGCACTCTTTTTATATCCTGATGATTCACAGACCCAAAAGACTCTCAAGTGAGCCTGTTTTTCCTGACATGCTTCAGGATGTATTATTGTCCTTTTGCCAAGAACTAGGAGAGCAAATTGATGGGACTTAGGCGACCGTGAGAAGTAGTCAATAATAGAAAACATAAAAAAAATTATTCCATGGGGTTTTGAAAATTCTTTGCTGCTTAAAACTGGAGCTACTCATGACCAAAGACTACCTGTACTTTCTGTCTCCAGATCATTTTGCGAGCTTTAGTTCCTATCTTTGTCCAGCTGGATATGAATGAAATGTTTCCCACCTAGTTTTCCTGCCAAACTTTAGATGACTGCCTGTGACTATATGCCTTATCAAGCAGGTACTGTTCAGGGAGTAAGGAGACATGCATTAGCTAATCTTACACTGGAGGAAGACTTGGGTCTAGATCCAGGACCAGCTGCAGAATTCAAGTATTTATCATCAGATATTGCCAAGACCAAACCACGCCAGAGAGCATTATTGGGGCAATGTTAGGCAGCCAAAGCAGCATTAGAAAAGTTCTGGAAGAAACTCAGGCTGTTCCTGTTTCACTAGGATTCCTTCAGTTTAAGCAGATTATCATAAAGTGATATTGGCAATTGCCAAGGCAATTGCACAGGGTACAGCTCTCTCCATCAGCTGAGCAGATGTAATTAGATTGAAAACCTGGCTGCATTAGTCTAATCCAATACTGTACTGAACTGTACAATCAGTTATACATCATATCATCTCAGCACTGTGTCAAATCAATACCTGTTTTCAGCAGAAAAAATGTGCAGGTTGTGCTGGAGATATGACTAACGGGAGTGTTTTTTGGAGTGTGTGTGCAGTTTGCACTGTAAGGAATGATGACAATTGGTTTCTTCTGGAGTAATTACAGCTGGGTGACCACTAGTTAGGCAATTACTCAGAGGAAATCCTCTTGAGGGAAGCAGATCTCAGCTTTGAGAAGAAAACATATCCAATATAAATTCCTTACGTGTGGTAGAAAAACATTTCTTTGCCCAAAAGAAAGAAAAAACAATGAACACAGAATAAAAGACTTATTTAGCCAAGACCCACAGAATTTCATGTTCCCTATGTGGAAAAAATATTCTGACTCTTACAGTGTCAGTTTAGGTCACCATGATGCCATGAACTTCTTAAACTGATGAAGAAGAGAGGGAAGGTAGTTTTGACAAAGTGCTCTGTCATCTGCATAACTAATGCACTGTGTCTCCAGAGAGTGCTCGGGGAGAACACAGTATTATGCGTTTGGTGAGGTATGCATACAGTGAATGCAATTTATGATAAATGCTTTATGAACCATTGTGGAAATGTTGTATCTCGAAATTATCTTAGAATGGTTCTGACCTCCAGGAAGGCCATTCTAAGCAGAAGGAAGGTGCTAATTCAAGAACATGCCTAGACTGTGAATTCAGGCCATTCCCAGGGAGGGGAAGGAGGTATTTTGCATTTGATACTTCAGAATGCAATTCCAGAAAGCGAGTTAGTAGGGATAGGATGTTAATTACTACAGCCATCTTTGATAAAGTGTTGTCTCTTATCAAAACCCCCTTGTTATTGGAGTAAGGAGCCAAGAAAGATGAGGAAAGGAAAATCTTGCACAAAAGAGAGAAAGGTAGTGCCAGGTAGTGTTGCCAAGGCTCTTCCCTTAGATTAAAACCCCATCTTCAGTTTTGTTCTTCTGTTACAGGTACAATCTGAAGCCTTGAAGCCAGTCTATCAAACCTTTGCAGAACTACACGAAGGAATTAACTCAACTCGTCAGTAAAGTCTTTGCACTGCAGAATTCAGCCTGCAAACATCTGGTCTTTTAAGAAAAACTATCCACAAAGCTTATAAAACAGAGATACTTCTTTTTTTTTTCCTCCCAAGCCTGTCTTGAAGTAAAATCACAGCTCTGCCACAGCGTGATAGCTGTTTCTGTATCTTCTACTTGTAACCCAGATGAGGATCAGTTCACAAGAAGGAAAAAAGAGCCATATTTTGGGAAGTGTCATTAATAGCTATGTAAAAATGAAATACTTGACACAAAGAGACATTAGTGTATTCTATTGCTAAATTTAATACCCACTGTGTGCATAACAGGGCTGTGAACCACAGATTCTTCAGACAGGCGTTGCAAGTTTCTAGGCAGGTATCATAGCAAGGTCCATTGCAAACTTTACTGCAACCTCTCCTCCAGGCACGGCAGAGGACTCTGACGTGGGGGGACTTCTGAATTACTGAGTCAAACCGGCCTTTGATGAAACTTCATTTCTCTCCAGATAGTTCTGATGTGTGATCTCCATCAAAATAACATTTTTACATCTGTGTAGAGCTTTTTAAACTGCAGAATCCTCTATTTCTTTATACACTTTATAGGAAGAGAATGTCAACCCTGACAGAAAAAGAAAGTATGAAATGTATTTTCAGTATAGCTGAAGTCTACCTTGAGGAATTATTGCTAGGATTAGCTTAGGTATTCAAGCTCTCAGTAAATAAGGATCATTTTATCACGTATATTTGTTATTAGAACTAAAAAATGTTTCTGTAGAATACAGTATCTAATGTCTGGCTCAGTACAGAGAGGGCAGATTAAGTCTGAGTTTAACTACCATAGCATTTTTCAATGGCTGAGCTACATCCTTATAGGGATCGTAATTTTGGCAGTGATGGCAATAGTAATTTCTTTAGTAAATCACAGTACACTCCCTAAGTAGAAAGAGCTTTGCAATTTCCCGAAC
The DNA here is from genome assembly GCF_000687285.1 of Phaethon lepturus. NCBI lineage: Eukaryota > Metazoa > Chordata > Aves > Phaethontiformes > Phaethontidae > Phaethon > Phaethon lepturus. Next base: position 8,476 of record NW_010527933.1, read on the forward strand.
AAATGGAAAAATAATTTTTCAGGATAAGTAAAGATAGCAATAATTGTTATAGGGCTTATTGCAGTTTATGCAAAGAACCTCGGTTGCTAATGATACACTATCAGAAGTAAAACAGCATGAAAGTGGAGTCCATAATAAACAGAAATGTAGCACAGTTTAAAAGAACAACTTTTTTGTTGCTAAAAAATCTAAGAGCACAGAAAGTGATGAAGTAACTTCTCCAGAAGCAATGAAGTGCGGAATGCCAGGTCACTTCATCAAGATAGCAATGCGAATAATGTTTTCCAAGGTCCGCTTAGAACTAGGTTGAATAACAGCTGTAAGTACAAAAGTTTTTTCCTTTTTTTTTTTTTAAATGACAAAGGTCACTGATATTCCAATACACAGAGATATTAAAATGCCCCAACAGTTGTTCTTAACTTTATGGGTAGGTGGATAGTCCACTAGTTTGTTGTCTACTTGCTTACATTGAAGGCAACATGAAATTGCATCAGGAATTTTGGAAGGAATCAGGAAGAATAGGAAAACATAAAAAATGTTTAACCATAAAGTAGTGAAAATTTTTACAAAAATTAATATTTGCAACAGACCCTGCAAATAGTAATTAGGGAGCTAAAACTATCTACATATTAATATAGTATGAAAATAAATATTATTCCAAATAATCTCCTAGTCCACATACTGCATAATACAAAAAGGGAAGCTGTATGTGACTCATGATATGTCCTTGAATGTGTACAATGAAAGTTTAAATTATTTTTCCATTTTTGCCAAATGCTTTTTTTGAATTACAAGGCAGTTTTTATTTTGTCATCCTTGAGTGCATGGAAATGTGGAGGAATTTCTCTGCAAGGTGGTTATCTCCAAAGCCCTGCAAATGGAGCCTGACAATGTTGAACCTTTATTAGAAGTTATTTTTGTATTTTAGGCTACAATTACTTATTTGGCTAAGATTTTTAATAACTGATACTTTATTCTCTACTCTCACAATGATAACTTTTATGATGCCATAAAATTAGAAAAATGAAAGCTTGTAATGTTTTAGTAGATGAAATACAGAAACTTTTCCTAGAAATAATATTCGGAAAATACTAAGCATTTCTGACGGACCGAAGCTTAACAAAATCTGGATGCAAATTGCTTGCATACAGAACAATGTGTGATCACTTCAGTGGCTTGTATGCAAACCTGTATTCTGGAATAGACTAACATTCTGCCTTCCCACCCTAGTGCTTTCATATCTGTGAAGTCTCTTTTTTGCAAACCAACCTCAAGTGCAGCACTAGAAAGAATATTTTCCTTTTGTGAACAAACTTGGACATTTTACAAAAAAAGTGTTGAATATTGATTCTTTTAAGGCAACACTTAAAAGTTCATTTCAGTTGCACACATAAAGATTTTAGTGGATTGATTAAAAAAAGGCTAAAAATTATAAATACCATTCTAAATAACAAATTGGATTTTATGACAATGGAATTGTTTAGATGAGGGCATCAAATGTACGTTTGAAGAAAACTACACGACATGGTATGAAAAACAGTGTTTTCATAAATGTTCCTTATTGTTTTTTATTTTTCAGGTGATTGTCCCTGGGACTAGGAATAACTTTGTAAGTCAAGTCTCTAAACTAGCATTTAAATCTAAGAACTAGCAATTCAGGTTGTCAGTGTAATACCCTTCAAAGAGCCCAAGCAGCAGTTAAGAAATATATCAAACGTTAAATGCTACTCAGGGTGACTTTGTGGTGTCTTTGTTTATACACTTCTGCTTTCGACATTATAATCAGGAATGAAACCTTTTGTTTGGCTGGAATAAGCTTGTTGTGTTTTTGCATTTAAGCTCTTCTGCTGTTAAAAGTGGCTCATGGTACAGCTGATAGACCTAAGCACTTAGACAACTGCATGCTGTCTAACATAACTTATTATTTTTTTAAAGACTATCCCACCAGCCCCCACATTCTCACTTTTAGTTCTCTGCCCTCTCAATTTTCTTGAGAGCTGATTTGAGAGAGAAATTTCAGCAGGCATAGATGAGTGTCCCTGGTACTCCGGTGATGGAGAAAACAGCTGGCATTCCCAGCACCCTCAGCTTTGCCCTGGCACGCAGACTGCTACACCTCTGGGCTTGACAAGGAAATGAGAATTGCTCTGAAGCTGTATCTGTCTGATGGCTTTTACAGGGAAATCTAAGAGGGTCAAGTAGGTAGTTTCAGGGGAAGCATGTTTCCACCTATTCGCTAGCTCTGAAATGCTTATAACGCCCAAAGTGAAAAATTGTGCCTTAGACAACATAATTTTTAGACTAAGCCATCACAGTGAGCAGTGTCACTCAGTGCAAGTACGGAAAAAGACCTGTAGGATGTAACCATCTATTTAAACTTTTCTGAAAGAAGGGCTGTACACCAGTGTGTGTAACAGCGACCCAGGCTTCTCTCTGACAGCGGCTGGAACTATGAATACTTTTGGTTTATTCAACATTAGTCTCTTTTAGTTAATGCTTGTAGAGGGATGCAGTACTGGTGTGTTGTTCTGGGTAGCAGCACCCTGTGACAGGTCAGTGAAACTCTAAAAAGCAGTCAGGAAGGATAGTTAAGCAGGGAGCAATCTACAGTATTTTTTGGGACATACACATGTTTAATTCTATAAATAGAAGAGGTAAGAAGTGATCTAACTTGTTTCTCTCCAAGGAGCAGTATCCCATATAGCACTGTATAAAGACGGGACATGCTTTTGGTGCTGGGCACTACAGAATGAATCTAAAAGAAAAGAAACTCTTTGGTTACAGTATACTCACATCTCAGGGAGAAAATACTGAGAGTGAATCATCTATCTAATCTAGTGAGCAAGGGCGCAGAAAGAACCATGAACGTGAAGCTAAAGAACAGCAAATTCAAACTAAGAACAAGACACACGTTCTGGTAGGAGTGATTGAAACAAACTACCAGGCAAAATGATGGATTCTCCGTCTTTCAATGTCTTCCAGAGAGAGGGCATGTTCTCTGACGATGTGTCTTGTTTGTGAACTACAAGTTACCCAGAGGACAGTTTGAAGGGCAGTAGCTGACGAGCTGAAGAACCCCCCTGCGCTCTAACTCTCTAAACATGGTGCGCTTCCACTCATCTTACGGGCAAGACACAAAATATAGAAGATGCCACAGCTTGCTTTTGCAAGCTAGAGGAGGGACGAGGAACAGTAAGGACCACAGTGCAAACAGAAGCCTGAGAGAAGTAAAGCTCCTGTGCAGGTAGGTCTAAAACGAATAGGCTGGGGGATGTAAATAAATAAACTGTAGTCCCAGGGTGCGAGGAGGACGTATGAGCTTCTCTATGATGCTTTACATGTGAGATCCCCTATTAGCTTAAGTGTACATTAATTCAGATGCAATATGCAGAACCCAGAGCAAATCCACAAAGCTGCAGCACGAAAACAGCTGGAGTACTCTCTAATTACAAGGAGACCTTTCCATATGGGGTGCTGGGGATCTGAGATTAAAATTAAAAACAATGCTGTAAAATGTTGTGCTGGCATTTGTGCAACTGCAGTACAGCAGGCACATGTTGCAGACACCTATCTGCATATACCCATTTTCCTGGCCAGTTCCCTAATTTTTCAAGGTGTAAGGCCCTGACGAGCATGCTCTGTATTCACCTGGTGTGTAGGAAACAGCTGGGTGCTTTACCACAGGGAACAAAACGTGCCTCGTCTCACGGGCTCAACTCATGAACTAACCACACCCTGCAGAGTTGGTAACGTCACCTCAGTTTAGGGGAAAATACTGATTTCCAGCCCTGCCCTTGCACCCACACAGCTCCCCTCTCTGTTGGGGGAAGCTATGCTGGCGGTTTCTGGCGTGTGGTGTTTTTTATGCCCTCGCAGACAGGCAGCAAAGGTGGAAAAGCAGAATTGATAGTGGCTGGTTGTTTCCTTGAACAGGAAAATGTGAAGACCACGCAGCTGCACCTTAAGCCCGTTTTTGGAAGTGTCACTGCAGGATATACAGGACAAGGGCAGCGAGGCTCAAGTGACCCATTCACAAATCCCCAAGGTCTATGCAAAGATTTTAGTTCAGCAGTAATATTTGTTTCCAATTTTATTCCTTTTATTTCTTGGTATAGAGCTTTTGTAACATGCCATTTTCCTTGTACTGCTAAAATCATGTGGCCTTAATCCTTCTTTTTCACAAAACAGGCGTCAGTGTGATCATTACCTTGCAAAGGTTCAAATCTTTTTCATTTCCTTGGCACTACCATTGCACTCATGCTATCAGTGGACGGGCACAAACTACACTGAGCTGTTATGGATTCAGCATTAGCATAGAATCCTATTGGTTCTCCATATTTTTTTTTTCCAAGGCTGAGCTACATGGACAGCCTAGAACATAATCGTTCAGCACTGAGTTTAAATTGAAAGTACTTCAGCTTTTTTAATGCCTCTTGCCTCAAAGTAGAGTGAATAGCAGGAAATATTCACAGAAATGTTTGAGTCTTAAGATTCAGTGTGCTTGAGTGTTAAAAATTATTTTTTTTCGTCATAGTGGATAGGCATTTCCTGATAGCTGCTTTTCAAATGCAAGTTAGAGACATACAGTTAGGGGTTTTTTCCTGCTATATATTCAACACACAAGACTTCTTTTTAAGGTGTTTTATTCTATTCTGTCACTAGTAATGCCCTTAGATTGTTGTACGAAAGGAAAATAAGATGAAAATTACGTGAAATGTTCTTTTTTAAAAGCAAAAAACCTACCTCATTCTATAAGATTGGAGTTGAGAACCTCTGCCTAGGCAGAAGGTTCAAAGCCTTATGCTGCCAGTTTGGGCTAAGTTCAAAATATGGCCAAGTTTTGAGCAAACCTAGGCTAAATTGTACATTCAAGTGCAAACCAAGTAAAACACCAAGCTTCTTACCATTCCACCCCCAAACAAAGCCTTGCAGTATCAAGTCCTATGTTTTACATTCAAAATGGCACCCAAAGCCAAAAATCAAGATCCTTAAGACCTAGTCTTGGTTACCTGTATGCAGCCCCGACAGAGTTATTTAGGTATTAGTTAGGTATTTCCCCCCAATTTCCATCTCTTTTCCTTTACTTCGTTATCAAAGGTCTGTTCAACGACGAGTATGTCCCTCATGGGTTTTTTTAAGCTTTATTATATGTAGGATTTGGCTGACTGGCACTGTATGCTCTATTGCTTCTTGAATTAGGCAAGTTCTGAGTGGATTGTTCTTTGACTGTTGCCTGCAGATTCACATGAGTACGTCCTTCCCTGGGGATGTACATTATCTTCTCCTTTCCCATCAAAGGGAGTGTAATTATAAGGGAGTGTGGTGTGACAGATGTGGGTATTATAAACAGACTGTCAGCGCTTGCTGAATGACTCAGGCGTTAGTTTTCCCTCCTACCAAACACCAACAGAATGTTCTGTGTATCTCTGTATTGTAAATCATCATCTTGGTATCAGTTCCCATTCATTCTGACACTGTATTTTAGCCAAGCACCGATAACTGTACGTTGCAATGTATATGATCCCTCCTTACTTCCATCGTCTGCTCATTTGTTCCTGCCTCCCTTCCCCTGCTCTAGTTGCAACTGGGAGCTGCTACTTGTTTCCAAATGGAAATCAGTCTAGATTTGCATTTATCAAGCATGTCATGCAGTCTTTCATTTACCGCCTTTCCGTGCATTTCTGGGCTCTGCATTTCTTTCTATCAAGAGAGACCTCTCTTGAACCTTTGCACCTTTTTATCATGCGTTAATGTAACTGTTCAAATCACACAGCTCATGGCTCACTTCTCAGAGTTCACTTTTTTATTATTACAAATCTACAGCAAAATTGGAGGAGCACTCTGCCTTGCAGTACATTTTTCACTTACATGAACATACAAACTGAAGACTTTTTATTCCTAGAGATCCCACTTTCTTGTAATTCATTTCATGCTAAATAAAATGAATATCCTTTTTACCTCTGACTTGGAAACCAAAAACAGAAGAAAGAAAACACCAAAAAGGAAAGCAAATCTCTGTTGAAGTTTAAATGGAAGAAAAGAACAGTAAAAACATTTTTTGCATCCAAATGCAAATGGAGCTAGAGGAACCTAATGTTCATATATCCCTTAAAGGTCTTTTGTCAAATCTAGTGGTTTTTTTTTTTTCCCTTGTCCCACTGAGTAGATTTGAGTCACTATAGAAGGGAAATGATTCATAAGTATTATTTCAGATAAAGGCAGCTGTCCTATTGCTTCCTAATTCCCTTTTTTTCCTGCTTACTCAGAAGTTCAAAGCCTGGTATCTGGGCAAGTATCCTAGTAGTGCTGGTTTTTAAGCAAAGGTAATCCTCCACCGGCTCTTGCTGCCCCGCAGTGTGAGGGAGCGGTGTACTTGCCAGTGCCTGCGCGCACAGTACCGATGCTTGAGCCCTCAATGAGACCTTGGAGGCTGAAACCCACCTTCACAGCTAACAGATGATCAGGCCAAGGGAAGGATCTCTCCCCTACTCTGCTTTCAGCATCGCCTGTCTCCAGGTTTGGACTCCCCGTTCTCAGCCACAGCCCCAGCACTGGAGGGCTTGACAGACTGACTTGGGTGGGCTGCTTCCACTCTGCACACCTCTGGCTGGAGGGCATTGCCACTCTGACAGAGCTGACTGGTGGGCACACCACAGCAGCACAAGCGCCCAGTCCTTCAGCTTAGCTCAGCCCCCCTTTCCCCGGCAGTTTAAGCCAAGACACCAGGCTGGCACCGAAGCTGCTGAGACACAGGAGTACGTGCCAGGCTGCTGATGCAGAGCGGGGCAGCAGAAGCGCAGGTGGAGCTGCAAGGTGGACAGCCCTGGGCTGTAACACCTTCAGCTCCTGCAGCCCATGGGCCTGAGCCTGACAGTCCTCAGATTCAACACATAACTCGGCCTTGGGAACACCAAGCAGAGCCCAGCCTCCGACTTCTTAAACATTGCAGTGCGCGGCTTCCAGTCCCTGTATGAATGTGGACCTCAGAGAAGTGAACCTGAGAGCGTTAGCCAAACATTGGCTTCTCTCTTAAGCTGCAGAAGGTCTGCAGAGTTGCTTTGCAAGTACTGCCCAGCCCAAAGCACAGGCTGAATCTTAGTGGGACCTTCTCCAGCGTTTCTTGCAGACGTGTTTGTGTACCTTGGCAGGAAATGCAAAGGATCTGCCAAGTGAAGAATTCCCTAGCCAAATCTTCCCTCCCCCATCCGAAACCTTCCAGGTTAATGGTCCTTGCAGGGAGAAATTTTGGAAAAGCTTTTTCACAAGGAGAAATATGCCACTTCACACAAGTCCTGGCATCCCAACCCCAGTGCAGTAGGATCCCTCAGGCCCTTCTATATGGGTCCAGCCACGGAAATGTGGGCTAAGCCTCTTTCTAATTACTTGTTTTTATTGCAAGAGTGTTCATGGGAAACGTAAACATTATGGACTCCACCCAAACTAAGCCACGCTCCAAACCGTCTCTCAGTATTGGTCTTAGTCTAACACCATACAGTTCCCCGTGTTCAAGAATAACCTGTAACAGGCAAAAGGACTCCTGTTTCCCTGTGGGACAGGGGACATGAGACATGTCCTTCCTTCAGAGAAATGAAATAAGGGAATAAGGCTCCTGGCTCCAGACAGATGCTACAAGAACTGAGCATATGTCTTGTTCCTAGCAGCGGCTTCGTGAGGGAGTCGGTGGATAAGATTTGTTTGCAGATGTATTAAAAAATTGTCAACAACAGCCTTGACTGGAGTAGAAAGGCCTGCTTTTACAAGGTAAACGCTTTGGGATAAATCACACAAGTGACTCCAGCCTCCTTCAATGCAGGTGTTTACATGAGGTGCCACTGAACCAAGAAACACGCAGGAAGGACAACCCAAAAAGAACGAGGTGAACAATGTTCTTTCTCAGTGGCTGCTGTTTCTGCATTGGCTGCATAAGTGACTTTAACTCAGCAGTCTGCTAGAATGAAATTCATTTCAGATCCGAGCATTTTTCCACATTTTGGGTTCATATTTACATTTGTTAAGGTTAATAGACCTGACAACTTCTTCATGTTCTCACCAGGGAGCAGTCGCTGACAAACCGTGGGAGGGATTGAAACAATATTCTCCACAGAAAGTAAAATCTGTGCATCACAGGGCTGTTACACATTCCTCCCTAGTAACAGTCCTCAGTCCCTGCTGGTGCAAATCAGCGTAGTGTCCCTGGCTTTACCTCAGCAATGCTAATCTGCACGACCTGCCGATCTGACTACTTATTCTTGCTACTCATCTTCCAGTAACTATGGTGGAGCCTCAGCATTTCTTAAACCCAATGTTTTTTTCTTTTAGAGTCTTTCTTAGTGCTTTTCTTTTCTTCTAAAGTGTTTCTGTTTCTATTTTTTCTGTGCTTGTGCTATTGAGCCCCAACTTTAAGTGCTCTATCTTGCCTTTTAGACCCCATCTGCAAAAAGCAATTTTTTAAGAGCACAGGTAGAAAGGAGAGGTGAGGAAAGAGGTGCCTTTGGCCACTTGTAAGGTTGCTTGCCTTTAAAAAGAAAATACAGGAAGCCAGGAAATTCATTCATGAGAGAACCGAATTGAATTTTTAAGGGTAATACATAATCTGGAGAAGTATGAATCTGCATTCCTCCCACTGGCATCAGGGCTCTCAGGATATCCGAGGCAGGGACATCAGCGAGTCTGAGACACTATTCTTTCCCCTTCCCAGACTCCACAGAGGACCACACAGACAGACTTTAAAGATTCAAGCAGACAAATAAGACCTAAGAAGTTAGTTCTTTTGAGCTGAACTGCAGTAACCAGCAGTATGCTTGCTCTTAACCTAAAATAAATGTGAACTAAAATGCAGTAGCTAAATGGAGGAATTTAAGGTAAAATATTTTATTTGCATTTAAAACAGTACAAAAAGTATGGGCAGGTCCTGTGCCTAAGCTGACGTGTGGTATCTTTCCACTGAGCGTACCAAATCCAATATGTGAGTCCACATAGAGAGTATTCTCCCTTCCCCTTTTTCCAGGTTCAGTACAAGGAGGCAGGAACAGAAAGTCCCTGATAGTGTTTAAAAGTCCCTGCTTTGCAGACTAGATTTTCTAAAGATTCATCCTCAAAGCTTGACGGCATTTTGTCAGATGGTTTCATTGCATTCCTTTGTGCTCTTGCATTTAATGACGTCTGGCTCAATCACTGCAGCGTTCACCTGTGGAAAGATCTTCCACCACAATGCCTTGACTTTACAGGTCTCCATAATAAATGTCTCCCAAAAGTAGATGATAGAGTAATGTGAAGGGGTCAAGTTCTTGCTGTTAGCAACCCTGTGGTGAAAAGAGTAAGCCAGTGTTTGTTAGCACCTTGTGTTAGCCTCTGTGACAGATGATACTGCTCTTTCCATGGGAGTCCCAGCAACAAATGCTGCACGTGGCCAAGTACTAATCATAGTTGTTTATTTGCAGACCAGCCTTCCTCCCACCATGCCTATCTCATTTCTCTGCTTCCAGCTCCACCCCATGTATCCTCGGCTGTTTTGGAAGCCCAGGAGCAGAAATGTCATGGCTTGCCATCAGTGCACCTTTGTAATCTTATGTCATATATCTTGTTTGCCATGTGGATTTTTTTTCATCAGGAAGCTCTAGTGCACATCCTCTCTGTGAAGTTTTAATTTAGTTCTTTGTCAGACAAATCTCATATGGTGACTAATGCAGGAAGAAAGATTCAGTAAAAGTCAAATAAGGTCTCAAAGATTTGGCCCCGAGTGAAGATGTTAAATATAAATGCAAATAGGAAAGGTAGACTGGGGCGGGGGGAAATGCTGGCTGGCATACAGCTTTTCTTCAGGGATAAATAAATTCAGAACATTTTCCGATACAGGCTGAGTAGAGTATAATGCTGTATTTGTCCTCAGTTTTTATCACAACTGAGAAGAGTGAAAAATTGCCTCATCTGTAAAGCCTTGGAATATAATGAGCAAGAATGAGCTTCTCTGTCAGTCATAATAGCTTTCCCCTCGGACAGATAGTGGCAGCGGGGGAGATGTCACTTGTTCCAGCAGTTACAGAGTAGCACTAGTTAACCACAAGTTTCTCTCTGCGACTCAGCCGACTAGTTAGAAAACAGGCACCTTCACTGGTATGCTGTGGACCATCAGTTACAGACATACATATATAGTTATAGATGCACATAAAGAAAGGCAACACATATAAATGCGTACAGAGGGGAGAAATAGGCTAGAAAACAGGTAGCTTACAAACTGTTGTGCTGCATCATTTTAAATACATGAGGTAAAACTTTATTTGAACTAAACTTTGCATAGAGTAACGCCAAATTTGCTTAAAATATTTCTCTATACTAATATATTAACACATGCATATGGTTATGTACCATAAACGTATTTACGTATGTACCATATATATATTCACAAGTTCATACTGAGCAGCACTGAAGACGCCAAGTCCCTAAAACCATAGGTTGATTTAACCTCTAAACTTAAAGAGCAGTAGTACATGTTTTTATGTACCACTAGATGGTGACTTGTGTAATGAGTTGTTGACTCCTAAAGTACATTTGTCTTTTTATTGGAATGAAGCAGAATCATGATAGTACTGTCCGCATTTTTAATAAATTACCTCTAAATGTATGGCCATAAGCATCCCACTGGTTGTAGGAATCTAAAGAAAAGCTATGAAAAAACAAGGTGAACATGTTCCCTGCCAGATTCTGTTTGGGATTTTTAATATCTTTATACAATTCAAAACTCGGTTTTGTTTTGTTAATAGGGGCTGCAGGACGTCACGTTCAAATAATTAGGCGACAATTCAGATGCCTCCTGAGCTAAAAAAGCATCCAAGGTTTTCTTCAATTATGTAATGCCACGTGCACCGTGTTGTATGACGAGTGATTCTTCCCACATCAGGCAAAATCAGGTGGTGTAATTCCATTCAGAGCAACCTCTCATTTTAGCTATCTGCTATTAAAAAGGCTACTTCAAAATCATACTCGGCACCTTTCCCTAGATGGTTGCAGCAACAAGATCAAACAAAAGCACTTTGTTTGGCAGCTGTAGTCACGCTCTTCAGCTGGACAGGGAATCAGACTCTTATCAACAACAGGCTGTACCGAAGACCCGCTCACCGCTTCCCTCCAGTGACACTTGTTGCTATTAATACTCTTCATCTGGCATAAAGGGCGAGAAAGCCTTCAGCCTCAGATAAGTGGTGAAAGTTCATTGAGGACTATGCACTGAATAAGGAAAAGTAACATTTCTCTCTCTCTCCTGTTAATGCATCATTGAGACGATTGGAAGTTATTTAGACCTGAATTTGTCTTTTTGGTACAACGCATTTTGCATTTGTACAGAACTTCCTACCATGAGGGGACCTATCTCCAGTTGTTTAGCCCAGGTTGCCAATCTTTATGAACAACACCACAACTAATAATAATAATGAATTGCAGTAATTGACAACTTCCTGTAATTTGCTTGTTGTTTAACAGACTGTGACATATAGGTTATGGCTTTCAAAAGCAATTGAAGAATGAGATAGTCTTGAAGGCCTTGATTGCTGAAAATCAGACTCCTTCAAGGAGATTTGAAGTCTGTAAACACAAATGACTTTTGCCCTTACAACAGACTCCCTTTCTGAAAGTGATTAGCGAATAGTTTGTAATAGATATTCCTGTGATTTGTAGCCCCGGAGTGTGACCAGGTATCCCCTTGCTTTACTTGTGCTGTCCTGCTGGATAACTCTCCATCAAATCAGATTTTCTTTTCTCATCAAGCAAACTTCAGCCTGTGAACTAACATTTGTTTTCTGGAAGCATTAACATAAGCTAAATTTTCCTTGTGCAAATGTTTATGGAAAGCCAAACCAGCGCTTGACTGAATCAAAATGTGTCTGAAGAGCCACCAAGGCATCTGAACATCCTTCTGGTCTTCACCTACCTCCACTGTTGATTGATCTATTACAGCAAGGCCTTGTGCATGGCTGGACTCCAGGCATTTTCTGGTACAGAGTTTATTAATGCCTTGCCAAGATGAAACATTTCTGAAACAAGATTAGCATCAGTATTTACAAGCAGAGGGTTAGCTCTAGAAATAGCTCAATCAAAAGATGTCAGAGCAGGCAGCTATTCGTGGGAAATTATTTGCAAGGGACACATTCCCCCCTCCCCAGTTGCACTTAATGTTTTCTTCCCAGCACCAGGTTCACTCTCCAGTTCAAAGCTTAATGAGGAAAGTATATGTTTTCTTCCTAGAGTGCAGGTCTGTTTATCTTCTGCTACCTTTCTGCCTGTAAAACTGCCTATTGATTTCTTAACCTGTGTATTTCTCTTCTAACGACTCATGACTAAGCCTTAAGCTGTGCCAATGCTGGTAAAACAGGGTGTGTCCATGCCACACTGAAGTGGACATAAGAGGATATTTGTTTTTTTTAAATTGAAATAATCTTTGATCGTATCTTGCTAGGCAGAGACTGCTCTTGTAACCAGCTGTGTGGGGACAAGGAGGATGGGAAGAAGTGTCCTGGGAGAGCAAAAGCTTTGGAGGTGCATGGAATTTATGCTGAGATTATAAACTATTGACCAAAGGCAATTTATATGCCTTGGACTGTCCTAAATATGAGCATGATTTTTAAATCTAGCCTTCTATCCTGTCAGGATGTGGTTTTGGGAGATGCTACAGTCCTTTATTTTCCATTCTGAGGAAACAAGTATCCCAGTATCTTGGCTTTTGGAATAGGTATAAAGCCAAGTCTTGTAAATGCAATACAGTTAATTTGCGGTGTCCTGCTGTGAGCCTAGTGACACTGTAACCTGAACCCATAATGGGACCAAAACTAGCATCGGGTAGAATGCATGTCTTTTAAAGCAACACAGACAAAAAGCAAAACCAAAACCAAAACCCAACCCCAACCATAAAGCAAGTAAAAAAAAAAAAAAAAAGGATAGGGGGAAAGTGAGAAGAAAATAGTGATCATTCTTTATTCTGTTTGAAACAGGAGCTTTTGCTAGACCCTAATCTATGTTCTACCTCTCCTTTCACTACAACTTGTGAGATAAATTTTGAAACCCAAGACAAAACCTAGTAATTTAAAAAATTGCTCCCATTAAACTGTTTTAGAATGTTATAATCTAATCAAGAAATATGTTCTAAATCTGGCTTGCTTTTACTAGCTAGAGGGATTTTTAAAGAAAGATATGCTATGGCAAACTATACGTGCACATGCTTTGTAGCTGAGTATCAGCCAAATAAAGAGTTAATCCTTATAGAAAATGTGCAAAACAGACTAGACCTCATGTGATTTTCTGTTTTTCTGTTGAATAAAGTATCTGCGAACAACGAATGTGATGCATTGCTGCTACTAATGCTGTAGCCTGTCCCTTTGTTTAATTACTGCAATTAATCTTAATCTGTCTTTGTTTGGCAACAGCTAGGTTAAGAAGAACCAGCTGAATGCTCTTAATAGAGACTGCTGTTTTGATCACTAAGCTCAGAGTCTTTTCTTTGACAGATAAAAATATTCAGTATTTTATTGCAATCCGAGTGGATGCTGTATGGTTCTTCAAAATACAACTGGGTATTACTAAGGGAGCGGGAAAAATATTTGCTACAAAGGAATATTTTTGTAAACACAGTAGAAAAATGAAATTCAGTGTCTAGAACGTTTTGCCCTGTTCTGTCTCTAAAAATGACACAGCTGTGTTTCCCATTGTATAAAGCACTCACATAAGCATTTAATTCACTCCTTATAAATTGAGCTACATAGAGATGATGTAATAATTAGGTCTGAAACAGATGGAGGGCCTACTTTAAATAATACACTCACTAAAATATATGCTGGCTTCCTTAAATTCTATACATTTTAGTCTGTAAAGCTTTATTTGTGATCAGAAGACAGTAACTGAAAATAATAGAATAGGCAAGATGTGCACAAAATTTTCTGAGACAGAAGCTCTTCAGTTTTGCAGCACTGCGTTTTTGTAGGCATTGCTGTATATCCAGAGAACTCCATGTACAATTTCTTGGTTGTGGTTGTAGGAAAACACAGTGAAGGAGTACCAATCTCATTGAAACAAGCTTCAGTTTTTCCATTGAGTGTCAATGAGTAGAATTTTACTCTGTGTAGGCTGAAGGACCATGAGCTGCTCTGGTCTTACCTGGGCAAAGAGCAGCCAAATGGGTCATCTGGTCTTTTTCTACCTTGATCATGTGAAGAACAAGACCATGCACGCACAGAGAGAATGGAGCACACTGGACAGTCACACCTCCAAAGGTAAGCCCTCTATTGCAACTGCGCCTCCAGCATCTCTGTAAGAAGAAAAGGTTCTTTTGTTCCCTTTCCAGTGCTCGTTCTTGCAAGAGCCCAATTAAGCAAAGCTCTCTACTGTTTTCAGCTCCTCTGTCCATGACCAAGAGCTGGTGTCCCATCTGCTGTAGCAGGTCAAAACCAAGTCTGAACTTCACCTGGGAGAGAACTGGAACCTAATGCAGCATTTTGCAGAGCAGGCATTGCCTCGTACCATGCAGCCAGACCTCCTGACTGAGCAGGTAAACACAGCTTCTGCAGATTTCAGAGACAGCCTTTATAAGAAAATATCAGGCGGTGGTGGCAAAGGCATCAGGTATTGCAAATGCTGCAGAATAAAGTTGGTCATGGTACATTTGCCATTTCTATATGTTAAAGATTTTCTAGGGTTTATAGGGACATGCCAGTATTTGTTTGTGCCGGCATTGTACGGAAGTGGCTAGTGCGCTCAGACCCTGGGATCTGGATGATTTTCTTTTCAGAGTGACTGTACATCTGACCTCTATTCCAAAAGTATTTTAAATACTAAGAAACCTTGTACATGTCTGTCTTACTGATGGCCAGTTGTGCCTCACACAGCTCTCCTGCTGTGAGGTGACTTTTTAATGTTTACACCTTGTGCTACTTACACCCACCACATCACGACTCGGGTCAAGACTCTGCTCCAGAGAGTCCAGTCACATAGTTGAGACCATTGCTCAGACTCAGTATGAATGAGAGCAGATTAGGGATACCCCTCAATTTAATCAGTACAGAGTCACCCAGCTGTGACTGGGCAGCCATCACTTGCTCCCTGAAGACCCAGTTCAGCCTTAGGAGTACATGCGCTTGTGCTTTACCAGATAAACTTCAGAATGTGCTTGCAAGATGTCCTCCACAGGGATGCAAGTCTAAATCATGTATACACACATAAAATGACTCCATGAGCGATTAGTTCAAGAATTTTAAAAGTGAGACATGGTGGTTTTGTTCCCTTGAGGAAACATTCAGCGTCTGTTTATTATTATGAACAAACCCCAGCAGATTATAATTACTATTTTCTTTTCTTATTACGGTGGCAATCAGGAATACTGCAGAGGGAAACTGTCTGTAGCCCAAAGAGCTTAAAAGGCAAGCATAAGACAAGAGATAGCAGATGAATGTGATGGAGGTATCAAAGTTGTTTCAGCAGTGAAATTAATAAATAAATGCTTTATTTTTCTTTTGTTATTTAAAAAAAAAAAAAAAGAAAAAAGAAAAGATGATCTCAGGATTGAACGCATTATTGCATCTGGCCCCAAATGAGAACTTGTTATGGGTGCCTGGAAAAGATGCAAAGGAAATGAAGAGCTGGATTTTTCACAAAGCTGCTACAGATCCCAGTGCTGGCATCTCTCTTATTCACTGGCTCACAAATAGGCGCCTCCCTGGCTTGTTTCTGGTAAGAATCGGGGGCTCTCAGCTTCCCCTTTCACTCTGCCATACTCGGTATTGACAGCTAAACAGCTCCTGGGACACGGGTCCTACAGAGGTCTTTGGCCAAGGAGACTACAGAGATGTTTTGTGGCTTGCTCCTCCCTTTAAAATGTTTTTAATATAAAACTAAAGTATCTAAACAAACGGATTCTGCAAGCCAAATTCCAGACTGGGTTCTCATCTTGTGATGAAACCGCTCACCAGGGATGTGGGAAGGGGTTTCGCCACCCTCAGCACCTGGACAGCATGTCCACTGTTGGCATTGCATCATACCAGGCCAGATCTGCAGTGAAGACACCACAGGATTTTGTGGATGCTTCTGACAGCAGAAAAACCATGAAGACTCTTGCTTAGCAACCGAGTGATAGAGCCTCCTAAAGTCGGCTGATCCTGAGATGGAAACAAAAATTATATATATACATACACACACATATACAGAGAGAATCCTGACTCCTGAAGCAAGGCTCTGAGGGCCTTCGTCTTGAAAATAAGCAGCTTGTTTTATGGGATACTGAAGTAGGAACCCACAGAGGGATTGAAAGACCTGACTGAAGGTGTTCTGTCGAAACTGTTGCCTCCCAGGAGCAGAAGAGCAGAGACAGGCTGTGAGGTTTTGTACTGTTGTAAGTTTGGGACACGGGGTTTCATAAGAGGGGTTGAAATCAGACATCCAGGTCATCCCAAACAAGTTTTCATACATCCTATATGCTACTCCGCAGCATTTCTGCTACATTCGCGATGCATACTTCGTAAAAAAAAGTATTTTGTGTAACCTTCAGCAAGCAGTCTTCTCTACTACTGCCCTTTTTTCTTCATCTCTCAGCCGTGCCGCTAACTGCAGGCAGTATGCTCATTCAGCATACTGCAGAGATGTGTCCCTTTGTTCAATTTACAGATTCTTCACCAAGAACCTGGCTGTTATTTGGCGTTATTAAACAACTGATTTTGCGGGAGCACATTCAAGCTCTGGATTGTTTGCCAGCAGTTTGTAATAAGCCAAGAAAAAGCAACAACATATAATCAAATCCATTATGACTACATTAAGATTACAGTAGAGAAAGGAAATTAAACAAACAGGAGTATTGCAAAAGTAGAGCTAAGAACAAAGATATCTGAGCAATGTTGTAAACACTTATTACTACTTACATAAGGACCACTTGTCTGTTTACTCTCAAGCCTGGGACTGAACAGACCTTCCTTTTAAGGCTGCCCTCAGATAAGGTCAACCTCTGTCAATATGGAATCATATCAAATATAAACTTGCTTCTCAGCAGCTCTCTTAGCAATACTGAAACCATTCCTTAAGTGGCCAAACTTGTCCTTCAGTACTGACAATTTTTATTATTGAACAAACAACAGAAATGCAGGTAAGATGATAAAATCATAGAGGAATCTATCAACCTTAGGAAAAAGAAATATTTAATATGGATAAATTTAAAATTTAAAGGAAAACACGAATTACCACAGATACATAGTGAAGAACCAGTATTTAAAATGCACTAATGCAGATACACTTGTCAATGACAAATACAGGTAATAAATTAGGGGCAGTGTCAGTTCAGGCCTGAAAAGTCACCTTCCTTCTTGATGTGGGGAGGGAACAGAAGGCAGAAAAAGTAAATAAATACATACTAGCCACTACCAGAGAGGAGGCAGAGGTACCAGGCTCCACAGAAGGCAAGTGGGAATAGTTTCGTAGGTCAAATCCGTTTCCCAGTTCTCTCTGATTTGACATTTGCTGTGGGAGAGGGGACGGAGATGGCTGACAACACCAGCCTGTTGTCTGCCCCGGCTGACAACACCACGCTGCTGGCTGGCCCACGCGCTGGCAGCAGCTTTGTCTTGCCAAAGTGCAAACACGAAGGGCACTGGCAGCGATGTGCAAGCTCTGACCAGCTAGAGAAGCGTCCTGGTTACCGAGAAGCATGTTTTTAAGGGAATGGTCTCGTGCAATGATTGCTATAAAAAGTCTGTCTTTCTCTGCCAGCATTTTTTGATGAAAATTTTAATAGCAGACTTCAGATTATTGGGACATAAAGTTAATTGGGACTTTGTTCAACCAGCTACTATGCCATTAAGATCAGTGGTTTTCCCAGGATTGAATTTGTCTAGAAAAGAATTATTCACTGTGTTCTCAGAAGGAAGGGTTGTATTTCAGTATTTTGCTGGAGAAGGCTGCTGAGGCAGACAGAGAACAGAGAGGAAGAGTGAAAGAAAATATACGGCATGCTGTGCAAATGATGTGGTCCTCCTTTCTTCTCTGCATAATTCGTCCTCACCAGATTTTAGCAGGCAGGCTGCACTCAGTTTGCCTTTCAGAAGCCGATGACTGGAAATGCCATCTCTCACCTATTTCCCTGCCACAGCTCCAAACATGGCAAATGATTCCCTCAGAACAGGGACTCTGAATAGCTGGAAATGATTACTTTTCCCCATATTTCCCCTCTGATCATTTTGCCATTTAGGGTTAAAGAAAACTAGGCAGCATCATAGCATTGAAACAGTAACATGCTGCTGCAGCTACAGGTAAATTAAGTTTATTAAGACTGAAGAGACCAGCTCTTTTCATCAGTACATTTACATGAAATAAAGCTCATGGGAAGCAGTCATGGGTCTGCCCCACTCTGTCATACCAGAGGTATTTCTATCCGCTCTCTTCAGGGTTTTCTGCTCTCATGTACCCAGGCAGTAAAAAACAGTTGGAGGGGAATTCTCATTCTTCGTAGGCACAGCCCTCTTGATTACAGCCAGGGTTACCACTGCCGCCTTGGAATTAAGTCAGTGCCTTTAAAAAGTAAATTATGGGGCGGGTTGCTGGTTTTGCAGCAGTTTTTGAGATCTGAAATGTATCTCAGGCTTCCTAGTAAGAAAACCACTGAGGCTTTCTTCACACACAGACAACAGCGTGGCAGTGATCTTTTTTCAGTGCAAAACCTGAGAGGCTCCACTAAGAACGTAGACACAAATTGCCTGAGAGGGGCTCTGGGTGGTAAGCTCTGCAAGGGGGAAGGCAGGCGATCAGAGATCTCATGGGTCAGCAGTTAGCCCCAAAGGGAGGTGTAGGACTTTTGGGTGTCTGCAACCCAAAGCCATACCTGGCCACACAAAATTTGTAGCCTGCACAAGTCAAACACAGAAGCATAGGGAGCTTCGTGGGTGCGATTCCCATGTTGGGTGCCAGAAAGGACTGTCGTGGTTTAGCCCCAGCCGGCAACTAAGCCCCACGCGGCCGCTCGCTCACTCTCCCCTGGTGGGACGGGGGAGAGAATCGGAAGGGTAAAAGTGAGGAAACTCATGGTTTGAGATAAAGACAGTTCAATAAGTAAAGCAAAAGCCGTGCACGCAAGCAGAGCAAAACAAGGAATCCATTCACCACTCCCCATGGGCAGGCAGGTGTTCCGCCATCTCCAGGGAAGCAGGGCTCCATCACACGTAATGGTTTCTTGGGAAGACAGACGCCATAACTCCGAACGTCCCTCCACCCCTTCCTTCTTCGTCCCAGCTTTATATACTGAGCATGACGTCATATGGTAGGGAATATCTCTTTGGCCAGCCTGGGTCAGCTGTCCTGGCTGTGTCCCCTCCCAGCTTCCCGTGCACCCCCAGCCTTCTTGCTGGCAGGCCAACAGGAGAAGCTGGACTGTCCTTGACTACTTAGCAACAACTCAAAACTTCAGTATGTTATCAACATTTTCTCATCCCAAATCCAAAGCACAGCCTCACATTAGCTTCTATGAAGAAAATTAACTCTATCCTGGCTGAAAACAGGACACCAGAGTACGACTGAGCCATATTTTAAGTGTGTGTCTGAGCTCCATTCACCCGTTAGGAAGTACCTGAGTGCAAGTCCTCTGTGCTGTGCGGAGATGCGGGGACAGGATGAATGAAGCCCAGGACTGCACCATCCCCTATCTCTGGGTGATCAGGTCATGAGCAGCAACCAAAGCTGTCATCACTTATCCCATGCTTGTGGAGAACACTGGGTAGCTGATGTCTGGTAGGGTGCCTCTCTAGAGAAACCCAGCATTACAGGCTGCAGAAGCACATAGAGGAGCTAAAAAAATTATGACAAATGGGCAATGAGGATTATGGGGCTTCTGCTTATGCACTAGCCCATACTGCTGTGCTCTGTGACTCCTTTACTGTGCGTTCAGGTAATATTTGTATTCTTGAGGATGTATAAATCAGGTTAGAAGCGGAGCGATAAAGCCTGCTGTACAGGATCAGGCTGCTGAGGCATCTGCACCAGTATCCTGCTCCAGGACCAGTTGCTCTGAAAAAAAGGCTTACAAAGCTCAGTAAGTGGCATGTAAGGGAATAAAATCCGTCCTAGCTTCTCTCTCACAGAGACTCTGCTCTGCTTGAAGCTTGGCTGCATTTAAAGACTATTTTTACTGGGGGAAGAATTTTTTTGTAGCAAAAAAGCAACTAATTAATGAAGCATTTTTATCATGGAAATTAATTTGTGCTTATATATGTTTGTATATTTTGTTGTGAATATAAACATAAGCATCCTCCTACATGTATTTACCTCAACATAGACCTATACACATACTATATATAGCACAATGTGCTCGGTTTCTCCCATAACTTACTATGGAGATCTCTATCTATCCCTGTCTTGCTGTGCCCTCTCTTCTCCTCTCTCATATCACTTCAACAAAAGCCAAAATCCAGAGGAAGATAATAATGCTGTACAAACATTCAAAATGTGAAAAGAAGTGAGAGAAAAAACAGTTTCGCTTACCCAAAAGTGTGAAGGATAAAATGAAGGCTCATCAGCTCTGGGTAAAGAAGCAGAGATTCAGGTCAGGTATAAACCTTTCTAGTGCTAAAGCAGATCAGGCTGTGGAATAAACCACCTGAAAAGATCACTGAGTCACATCAAAGGAGGGATTGTGGAGCTGGAGGCTGTGGAAATTGTGGTGGCATTAGGATGCAGCTGAAGAACCCCAGTAAGGCTGGGTCAGCCACCCGACCCTGCCACCTCCACCTCATGGTAAGTTTTTATTTCATGCACAATTTAATGTGACTTCTGGCTTATCTGCATGTAACCAAAAGCTTGCTGTGCAGCTCCTGGTGTCCCTAGAGTAAAACCTCAGGTTATGGCTAAGCTTATCCAGCCTCCAGCAGACAGGGAGGGGGATGCATCTGCCCCAGCCGCCTGGGCTGCGCACACCCAGTCCCTCCCCGTCCCCGGGAGCCAAGGAGGGGCAGGATGGCTCCCTCATGGGCAGGGTTGGCAACAGGGGAGAGGGGGGAATAACAGCCCCTTTCCATACCTGCAGCAGGCGACACGTCAGACCAGCACAGCGGTCACATGGAGCCATGCCCCATACCGCTGCTGTCCATGTTGGCCATCAGCTAATGAGCTGGAGAGAGCAAATAGCAGAGATGGGCAGAAAGCAGCTGGCTTGGCACCGCTGTACTAAGGGCCAACACTTGATCGGTCACCTCTGTTTCCTGATGTTGGAGCCACCAGTTTGCCAGGTGCCGGCAGCCAGCACCAGTCGGAGGAGGATTCTCACTTCACCGGCAGCGGTCAGGCCCACACTGGGTCGGGGAGCCGCCGGCGTGGTGGGGTGAGTCGCTCTGCCTGCACACAGCCGGTGCCATGCGCTGCCTGTGTTACTGTCTTACTGTAAATTCCTTCAAACGGTGTTTTTTGCTGTGTCTTTCCCACTTCCATGATAGTACCGCATCCCCAATGACACTGGCAGGTGCTCGCCACTGTGATCAAGGGACAAAAGGTCTTCGGTCATGGTAATGGCATACAGTCACCCTAACTGAGCTATAGGGTGACAGCTTTTACTTGTCTAGCCTGTTTTCAAGCAAACACACATCCCGCTTCCACTGACTTCACCGAAGCTTCATGGTCTCCTCCAATACTGGCACTGCACAGGACGCAATTCAGGCACCGCGACAGACTTCTACAGCACACAGTAACTCCACACAGCATTTTGGAAAAGGGAGAAAAACCAAAACCACAGTGAGTTTATCTGTCATGGGAACGCACAAGGGCAGCGTGTAACGTCTCCCTCTGGGACCCAAGCTGGGAAACACACTCTAACCAGTTAGAGCCAGGCACTGGGCAGGCTGGAAGGAGACGGCTGTGTCTGGGTGCAGCTGGCGTCACCCCGCCACAGGCTGGCACTGGGTGCTCCGTCCTGGCTGCCCCGGGACACCCTCCCATCCCCGGGGCCAGGGAGTGCCGCTGGCGCCCGTCCTGGGCAGGCTTTGGCGGCACGGGCGGGGAAGGAGGGGGTCTCCGCAGGCACCCTGACCTCGGGTTTTCTGGCCTTGCAGCAGGATAGGTGCAACATCGTTGCCTCTCTCTGGTACGTGCCTGAGCTCCTTCACAGGGCTCTGTGTGTGGATAATGAAATCTTTATTTCTCTCCATGAGTCACAGAGAAAGTCTTGAACCACTATCAGCTGGTCACCTGCCAAAAGTAACTGAAGTTCTGTGAGGTGAATGACACATAAGAAACAGTTAATAACAAAGGCACAGGAGAAAGGACCACTTAAAGCTTGTAAATAATGGAACTAATTGTTTTAAGACTGGTGGCAATGCAGACTATTGTCCCAAGTACTATGAACGCTTAAGATGGAAGATCTGAGAAAACTCCCCTGGTTTTCAGATCAATTAAGAGTTTTAGTGCAGTGGCAAACAGAAGGACAAGCCTTGCAGATGGAGTAGCTCTGAAATGGAGGTTTGTACTGAAGATGGTGGGTTCCTAATCTGTGTGTCAGGTTGCTTCGGGCTTTTTTTGGGAGGGCCACCGATGTATACATAGTCAATAAAGAAGGCATAGAAGGTGGTAATCTGCAGTTTATGGTTATTGTATGTTATGTGCATTGCTACATGCTATCCTTCTCTTAGGGGTGTGCTGGTATGACTGCAGCTGGTCTCCTAGGCTGGGCACTTAGCAACTCTAATCCTGGAGAGATTTCCCTGTTTAGCTTGCGTTGTATTCGCATGAACGTTCATCATTATATCAAAAGAAAAGGAATTGCTGGAAGAAAATTATTTGAAAGGTGATTCCAAATAGTTTTCTGTGAAGGAGGCTGTGCTAAAAACAAATACCTATTTATGCACATGCATAGTGTGAGGATTATCACCTCAGGAAAGTAGTATATAATGCAGTGAAGCGTGCGTAAAGCTGCACCACACCTCTATGTGCCACTGTGGGAATTAGCTTCCTTTCCCCTGTAAAATCCTCACCGTGCTGGCAGGAGAGGATCTGGAAGGCAGCTCCAGGCACTAAATGTGTTGCACAACAGCCATCGCCTACATCCCGCTGGGCTGCAGAGACTTTCTATTTTCATATTTTCAGCTTTTCACTCCTGTAAAACACATTAAAGCCCAAAGACTATTGACTTGCCAAAGACAATCCCAGCCTCACAAGCATAGCTGCATGTCTTTCCTATTTATCCTACCTCATCTTAGGGTGACTATCTCTTGCTAGTGAAGAGCAGGGCTGAGTCCGTCATTAATATTGTTTACTAGGACCATGTGTTGTTCTGCTAAAGAAAATCCGAAGCCACACAATCACCTGGAAAACAAAAAGAATACTTAACATAATTTATGGATCTCTTGTCAGGCCATACTAATTACAGGCTGTTGCCTTCTGCTCAGGCTCAGAAAAAGTAGCGTGTATAAATATTCAAGTGAAACAAGCACGTAGGATCTTGCATGCTTCTGTGGTTAAAAGGTTGTTTTTACAAACTGAAGTAAGCGTACATTCTGTGTGTGAATATGCAGCAGAGCAGTACATTGTAATTACAGCTGAGAACCCAAGCCAGAGCCCCCAGTCAGGGTATTACCTGAATGAAACGCCTCATGTAATATGCTTGAGCACACTTTCAGCACCTGTAGCTACAGATCTGTGCCTGCCAAGAGTGCCTTTGTTTAAGGAGTAATTGAATTGTTCCCACCTTCCTGGAGACAGATTTGCAGGTCCAATAAATTACCAGGACCAGCAGGTAATTAGAGAGCTAAAGCTGTAATTTACAATTGTTTTTATTTAACCTACAATCTTATACTTACAGCTGACTGGGCATTAGGGATGTGGACTCACAGGCTGTTTAAAAGCATTGGGTCCATGGTGCCCGACTAGATCTAAATTGATGTAACATATTTTCCCTTACATTTCTTACTGTCATGCTTTGTATCAACCCCTTGCATGTCTCCTATTCTCATTTGTCAGTGACTGAATCACCGTCCCTATCCCCTGCTAGATGGTTGGTCTGCGTCTAGCCAAACCCCCATCTTTTTTCCTCCCTGTGATTTAAAAAATATCTCATCCCATGTTCTGCCCTGGAAGGTGAGTTTGGTTAGGAAGCTGCATGTCCTGAAGCTTGGATACTTCACATCCAAATACGTTTGCACGAAAGGTTAGACACTTGCATCATCCCCTTTTCTAGCCTGGGGTGCTGGATGGCTAATATGTGCAGTAGCTAAATAGCAGCCATATTTTTTTTAAAGGTTACATTGCTTTTAGATTATCTGCATTATGTTGGGCATAGTGTTACCGGCATTTCATGACATCAGGGTTACCTTTTTTCTGACAACAGTACAGAAATACCCATAAGCTACAACATGATTTAAGCTCTTTATGACGGTTGTGCTTAAGGCAGCTCTGGTGAAAAATGTAGATTTAACTTCAGTCAAAAGAATAAACTTTTTTCAGGTCTGTGGCATAAAAGTGAGCTCTCTCTCCATTCCCTTCTACCTCTTCGCAGTCATTTAGCTCAGTCTGAAAAACTATCAGACTATTTTCCATATGAGATAATCATAATCTTTTTATGTCATATTTCAGGAAATCCTATTTGTTGAACTGAAAGAAAGCAAGATAGAAGGTAGAGCACAACTTCAGCTGTAAACTAGAGGAGGAAAAACAGTTTCTTTCTGTGTGAAATAAAATCTTTCTTAGAGCCACCCAAATAGAAAAAGAAGAAAAAACCCCACCAAAACACCCCAAAAAACCCAAACAAAAAAATGAAAAGAGCTGGAATGTAGGTGAGTTTCTCTTTCTTTTCTGTGTCTCTAGGGAAAAAAAAGAAAATCCTTTTTTTTACTTAAATTAATATATGGTTCACTAAAAATTTTGGATGTTGCATCAGTTATCAACACACTTTGATTCAAGCCAACACTTTGAACCATATCTGGAAGGCAGTTGAAGGCCTGCTAAATCTGATGAGTTTAACATTTCTATGCACTAACTTCTAAACTAAGCTTCTTTTATCTATGCACCAGTGACAGCTTCAGATTACACAAGCAGGACACTGCAATCTGTAGGGTTCAGAAAAGGCTTGCTGTACCAGGGCTTTCAACCCCTTTCTTCCTGCTTCACAGATTATGGGTCATTTGAGAACCAAGGAGATCTGTGGAGATGAAGCAGAGAAATTTGGCATTAATATGCCACTGCACACGAAAGAACAGTTGTTTGTTTTGATGCTATACAAAATCCCAATGCAGACAATGAGAGCATTTCCTCTCCTGGAATTTACCAAGGCGTTTGGAATGAAAAATAAAGCAAAGGACAATACTGAACACGATGAAACATGTAGTAGTCAGATAAACCACAGCTTTGACTGAGATGGCAGAAGAAGTGAGATGTTGACATGGCTTTATTTAATATGAAATAGAATGAAAAATAAGCGTTTAACTAGTGTCAAGATTTGAAAGTGAGGCTGAGGAAGAGCCCCTAACATTATCTGAAGATGCGACTACAAGAAGATTTGCACATTATTAGAGTCAGGTCAGGTAGGTGGACCTGGAACTAAATGCTAGGAAACATTGACTGGCGCAGCAGTAGAGATTCTCCTGTGGGGGTCCTGGTGGACAACAAGCTGAACATGAGTCAGCTTGTGCTGCTGCAGCCACATAGGCAAATCACATCCCGGGCTGCATCCACAGGGACATTACTATTAGAGATAGAGACGTGATCATCCCACTCTATTCAGTGCTTGTCAGGCTACTCCTGGAGTACTCTGTCCAATTCTGGTCACTCCAGTTCAAGAAACACATGGACAGACTGGAAAGGGTCCAAAAGAGAGCCATGAATATGATCAAAGGGCTGGAGAACTTGCACTATGAGGAAAGACTGAAGGGGTCAGGTCTTCTCTCCCTGGAGAAGACTCAGGGGGGACCTCATCACCATCACAGTATTCCAGTACTTAAAGGGTGACTACAAAGAGAACAGAGGCTCTCTCTTCACAAAGAACCACATGGAGAAGACAAGGGGCAACAGGTACAAGTCGCACTGGGAGAAGTTTTATTTCAACATACAAAAGAAATTTTCTACAGTAAGAACAATCATTCACTGGAACTACCTCCCCAGGAATGCAATAGAGTCCCCATTGCTGGAGGTTTTCAAAATGTGATTGGACAGGGTGCTAGATAATCTCATCTAGGCTCCCTTTCCCATGAAAGGTTGGACCAGATGATCTTCTGAGGTCCCTTCCAACCTGGGTGATTCTATGATTCTAATTTAGAATAAGGAGACTTATTGCTATGTAGGGATATGTATTGTGAAGGAGATAATTTCAATATCTAAGGAAAGTTTATTTTGCTGTAGGATTGGAGGAGGGAGGGGTTAACATGAAGAAACCCACAGTCATGGCTGGAAATAGAAAAGGGAGAAGTTTAGGTTAGACACCAAGAGAAGTACCAAACCTGGTATATGACACTAACTTGTGAAATAGTTCCTTACAAAATGTGGAAACAGATGTTGCAAAGAAATCTAAGGAGAGAATACTGAATATATCTGTCTGGTTGTGCCTGTTTGAGCAGTGAGAGCAGCCACCCTGCTATACTGTGTGCCAGGTTAACCAGGGACAAGCTTATGTTCATTAAGATCTCACTTTAACATTACCGGGAAGGTCTCTTCACTGGTGGTAGGAAACAGCTTGCTTTACATTTCAACCCTATCTATGAAGGTGCTGCTTGGATATTAAATAGCAATATGGCACCTTTATAAAAAAATAACTAGCTCTTTGGTTTTGGCTATTATATATTGACAGAATAGCATAAGGAATATATTGCCAGAAAGGGGAAGAAAAGAGGTCATGAACCCTCAAGGGGTAAGTGAATCATATTATCCCTCTCGGTGATATTTACAATGGTTTATTCCTTGACAAGGAACATTCATTCATTTTCTTTTCTGTATATTTTTCATGGTGAGTGGGCAGGCTGTGATAATGGGTACCTGATTTGACATTACATGTGTTCACGACATGAAAAGCTTGATATAGACCAAAAAGAGTGGGAAGGGGAGAGAGAGGGAGAAACTGAGAGCTGGCTTAGCAGTTGAAAGTAGACCTAAAAGCCAAGAAATCCCCAGTACTAATTGTACCTCTACTATTGATTTATGGGGTGGCCTTGGGCGCTGTTAAAACTTAGCAAGTGTTTTGAGGTGGAAGAGAGCTATGTGTTACTATTAAGATTGCATAATGAGACTTTGATTGGGGTAAAATTGGCCACTTCTCTGCTGAGATGGAAATAACTATTGTAGATGTGAATATATAAATACACTACTGAAGCTGAAAAGAAAGCTGTTGGTCCTTCTGACATGAAATCTTGAGAATGGGCCATAAAACAGTTTCAATAAGTATTGCATTAGAGATTGTATATGTTTTGGATGTGCCACTGTTGCCATTGAATTAAAATTACTTTAATTGATTTTAATTTATAATTCCTTCTGATTGAAAAGATTGTTTTCCAGTGTAATTCATATAAACCAATACATTCTCAAGACAGGGGTGGAAACTGCAATATTTCCTTCCCACATGAGCATTAAGCCCACTTTGCCATTTTATACATTTTTAATTAAATCACTGTGATTTTTGCAGGCCAGTGTTTGACCTGAAAGTTTTCTAAAAAATGAAATTCAAAGGTAAATTATTTTAACAAATGTGCACAAAGGTTAAAAAATTAATCTTTTCAGTGTTGAGACTGCACTGTCTGTTATCTCTGTTTTGAGTAAAATAGATGGTCGATATTGCAAATGGTGCATGAATAGGACTTCCCCAATGTGATGCAAATGGATCATTGAAACTGGCATTGTACAGAAGAGGCTGATGTTAGTAGAAACTTCCTGGACAAACATCGGTAATCAACATGTTCTTTGATTATGTTTCATCACCTTTTAAAAATGAAAGTGTGCTCAGAAAAATTCACCAGCGATAAAGATGACCTTTTCATGACCAATTAGTTCAAGGGGAATAAACCAGCTCAATAAGTCAGCTCCTGGTCCTGCTGGTGATTCCCATCGTTACCTTTGGCAAGTGCATCATTCACTCAACCTCTCTGGGCCAGCAGCTGTAACATGGGGGTCACAGTCTCCCACTGTTTAACATCTGTCTCATGTGTTCAAACCATGCGTGTTTGGGGCAGACATTTTTTTCCAGCAGTTGGCACAACCACTGCACACTTCTGTACTCCAGAAATCGGTAACATCTGAGGAGCAATAGTGTGATGGGAGCAATATCTTCCTGGGCTAGAATGACCTTCTGCATGCACTGGACTGTATGGAACAGATCTGTGAGCTCTTATGACATAAAACCGCCGTTTCATCTGAGCAGACCTTCTCACCTCACTGTATCCACAGCAATGTATTTCCTTGAAATACATCATTATTAGTATAAGCAAGTGAGAGTCAGGTCTAAATTCCTCTTCATGTTCCCAGTTTAGAAGAGGACTTGATGAACTTTCAGTCTATTCCTACAACTGTCAATATTTGTGTTCCAGTGATTAAAATGAAATACATTCCTAGGCTGGCGGTATGCTGACCAGATTTACGCACTCTTTTCAGTGACTGATTCTTCCCAATTTTTCCTCCCAAAGGAGAGGAAAATTCAGGTTTATCTCAGCAAATCAGTATGCAAAAAAGGGCTCTTGTCCTTAATCCTGGTACTAGAAGTGCACAACAACCTTGTTTTAGAATGGAACACCCCAGCCACAGTGTCACCAGCTTCTCTTTCTTTGTGTGTTTTATTTCATTGAGTATTATATATCACAGAAGGTGTGATGTTGGTTTTTTTTACAAAATAATTGAATGAGTGAGTTATTTGGGTGTTTGGTCCTTGTGGCCTAAGGGTTTTACAAATTTATGAAATGTCTGGGAAAGCAGCTGCAACAGGTTCAGCTGCAGGATGGGAAAAACATGCTCATGAAAAGTAAGATCCCTAAGCTTTTGCTTGCCCTTCTAGTTGCATATCAGACTATTTCGCAAATTCTGATCACAAGGGCTCATTTTCCTGTGTTTATTGCACCTATCCCACATGTACCCCAACATGGTCAAGATTTGCCTCTCACTGTTAAGTGTCATAATTGACCACCAATTCCCTCCTGGAAACCTTTCCTCTTCCCTATTCAAAATTATATTGACAAAAACCACAAAAACCTCTGCCTTTGTACAATTTCCCACAGGCTTGTTGAATTTCAACCTTGTCTTCTCTGTGGCTTTTGATTCATGTAGGTGGAGAGGTCCAAGATGGACCCTACCAGGAAGAATCTGAGAGGCCCTGGCGAATCAAGGTGACATCGAGGATGACCAGTTGGGGAGGACAGAGAAGGCTTGTGCAGGGCTGAGAAAGGAGTGCGAACAAAGCATGTGGAAGAAGGAAGTTATAGAAATTTGAAATTATAAGGATGAACAGAAGTTTGAAATGTCATTAGATGTTTGCCTGGTTTTAGTTGTTGAACATTATACATCCCATTCTCTCCATGAGCTTTCAGGAGTACCAATTCCTGTATCAATTACTGTTTTTACGGCATACCAGGCACACCTACTTGTGCATATGTGCTTCCAGAGCTCACCAAACTGGAAGCCATGACAGGAGGTTTGCTCCTTGCCCAAAAGGCGAGTCTGGTCTTGAAGAGGGCTATTTGGCTGTTGTAGCGAGTGATACAGGCAAAGACCATAAAACGAAACGTTCAATATTCTGTGTGTGGAATCGTACCCATTTTCACAACATCAAGAATTGTTCCCCTGACTTTTCAGGGTTGTTTAGCCTAAATGCTCCGTGAAGCCTGTGAGCAACTAGCAGTCACTGCTTTTTTCTGGACCAGGAAGAGAATGTACGTTTTTGCATTCATTTGTGTGGCTCCTGGGACTTTTTCTGCTTTTAACATTCTCTGGCAATGCCTCGTGCTGAGTCTGCCTTTGGCGGCAGCCACTGCACCGAGGGACCGTGCAGGCAGAATAAATAACAAGGCAGTGCTGAGAGGCTTTCCTTGATACAAATTGCTGTAGGTTGGGAAGAGAAAGCATATATTCTTAGCACAGAAAAGGCCCCCATGGCTGCTGCTGTAAGAAACTGATCCATTGTTGTTACTCTCTGTTCTGGGAAGGGACGGAAGAGCTTTTTGATATTGTTTGGTTTCTGCTGTATAGTCTGCCACAGCAGTCAGCGTTAGCAAAACCAGACCAGTTCTCATCTGTTCAAAATATCGCTGTTATTACTGAATGCTGATTACTCAGGCAGACTGCAAGGCAGAGCTGTGTGGGTTTCAAAGGCAGGGCAACAAATCGTTGTACTGAAGTGGCAATGACACGGAAAATGGAGGCAGGGTACAAGCAACCCACTTAAGGGACCTGGAGAAGCTGTGAAGAAAAAGGGTTGTGGCTGAAAGAGAGGAGTTAGCTGAAGAAAGCATTTAGTCAGCACTGGCTAAACCCCATCTGTGTCCAGCATCCAGCTTTGGTCCCCCCCGCAATACAAGAGAGGCACCAATGACCCAGGGCGAGTTCAGCACAGGGCCTCCAAAATGATCAGGGCAGGAGCACTTGCCCTGTGAGGAGAGGCTGAGGGAGAAGGGACTTCTTCCAACAGGAGATGTGACAACTTTGGAAGGACTTAACAGCAGATGTCTGATGCCTACACGGTGGTCACTGAAAAGAAGGAGCCAGGCTGTTCATAGTGGGGCATGGCAGATGGATGACAGACAGTTGGTTTCCAACTAGATATAAGGAAAAAAATTTTCATTGCAAGGACAGTGAGGCAGCAGAGCAGGCTGCCCAGAGAGGTTGTGCAGTCAGTCTCCATCCTGAGAGGCTTTTCAAGACCCAACTAGATAAATCCTCAAGCAACCTGGTCTGATTTCAAAGCTGACCTTGCTTTGAGCAGGAGCTTGGACTAGAGCTATCCTGACCCTTCCCACCTGAGTTACTCTGTGATCCTGATTATCAGCCGCCCCATCACGCTAGATGTAATGGCAGCTCTGCACAGCTCACTACACCTCAGTCATCACCCAAAACTCACAGCCACTACACTAACTCCTAACCTCAACGGGAAAACTAAGCTCAAGCCACCGAGCTTTAGAATCCTTGCAATATTTTAGTTTTCTTAAGAGAGGAACCTTGAAAAGTTGACCTCAGTGTCTTCAGTAGTGTCACAACAGTTTAGGGCTGCAGAGAGCCTGAAACAATGATTTCAACCCAGAAGTTTTCCCTACTTGTAGTATATTAAGCCTGAAACCTCCTGGTCTGAGGGCATCGGTCCTCTTAAGGGTGGGCTGGTTGTTGAGGGGTTCGAGATGCTGTTTTCTCTCAGACTGTGACAGACAAAGTGTCATTAATCTTCTTTTCACCCCTCTGGCTTGCTGTTATTATACAGATATAATGGTTACCTGCTTTAAACCTCCTAATGTAATACAGAAGTAAATGTAAGCCACGGAGTTAGTGCTACGTAACAGTGTTAGAGAGGGGAAAACAACAGCTATCGGTTAGAATTTAAGCACTGTAGAAAACACATGAAGGAAGGTAAAGAAATTACAGAAAAAATGTCTGCTGGGCTTAGGACAAGAAGGACTTTTTGAGCCATGGTACAAGCAAAAAAAGTAATAAAAAACTGTCTTTGCAAAGTGAAAACTATTTATAAGGAACTATTCATAAAGAAAGGACTATTCATAACTGTGATAGAGAAAAGAAAGAAGTCGTCAATAGACATTTCTATTCTGTACTCAATGAAAAGCATACCTATGCCACCTTAAATATTTTCCAGTCCACTGGGAAGCAAGGAAGGTGCTACCATCTCTTCAAGATTAATGTTTATAAAGCATCAAACCTGGGAAACTTGCTTCAAGACATACAGCTAATTACTTCAATCCTCTGGTGATGGTACAGTAAAAAGGAAAAATAGATTAATATAGGCAATCACCCTGCTAGCCTGACGTATGTCCCTTGCAAAATAATGGAAAAACTGAAACAAGATTTAATTAGTAAAGGTGTAGATAGACATAAAAAGTGTGAATATAGTTTTGTGGCAGCCAATACGATGCTATTAAAAAAATAAATCTTGTCAGAACAGCCAGATTTTATTTGGAATTACATGTTTGGCTGATAAACAGTTGTGGAGACATAAAAGATTTCTATGGTTTAATGTGTTCTGTTTGCTGCCATAGGATAATCTGAGTTTTTAAAAATCGAGCAACCACATGGCAAGGTTGCAAAAATAAGCAATTATTGTTAATAAAGCTTAGATAAGATGAATTTAGAACTTGCTAAATGGCAGATTGCAAAGCTGTTGCTAATGTGAAATTTTCTCTGAATGAGTCTGTTTCTAGCAGCATCCCATGGTGGTATGTACTAGAAACAGTGCTGACTGACCAATTTCATCAGTGATCTGGACAAAAATGCAACATTCCTGTTGATTTAAAACAAATCTGTGAATATCACATATGCTGGTGGAATAGAAATAATGATGAGGACATGACAATTATATGAAATGGTGATTGAGTGTCTGTAGTCTGACCAAATAAAGCATTTTAATATAGCTGAGTTACACAAGCATAGACTGTAGGCTGTACCTGCAGAGTTGAGAGAGCAGCAATGCTGAGAAGAGTCTCGGGGTTGCCACAGTGCAGAGTCCCACTGTGATGTTCTGGCAATACAAGCAAGTGTAATGCCGAGCTACATATACATGAGACAAACAAGTAGGAGCAGGGAAGTAATTTCACTGGCATGGAAATACTGCACGAAGTTCTGATGCTGGCATCTTGAAAAAGATGCTGGAAAATGAAAAAAGTGCAGAGATGATTTGAGGCCTGAAGAGTTTGAGAAAATGCTTTATTCTGAGAAGGCTTGATCTATTTATTGTGAAGTAGCTCGATAGCAGCTGAAGTAGGGAAAAAGGGAAGATAGGGCACAGTGAATCCTTAATCTAGCGAGAAGAGTTCAAAAAGAAACAAGAACAGGAGCTTAGAAAGCTCAAATGTTGGAAGACAGAACAGGTTGTAGTAGAGCATTTTTTATTAACAGTAGGGTATAAATCTTGAAAGAAATTACAAAAAGGGACAGTGAATCTGTTTCTGTATCCTCACCTCTGGCAAGAGGAAAATATTTTGAAAAACAGGTTTTAGTCAGCCAGAGGTCACTTGGCATGGTAGAGGAAAAACTCTTTAAGCATTAAGTTGATTAAACAGACAAGAGCCGCTCTGAGATCTTCCCTCCTATTACCCCTTGGGTCTCTTGGAGATGTCCAATGGATGGATTTGTGAGGGTAATTTTATGCTTGTGATTATGTTTTCGGTTTAACTACTTACAGGGTTTACCCCCAGCTGTGGGGCTGGCTGTGCTCTAGCAACACTGGTCATACTCATCCTTTTTTTGCATGCTGTATGGTTATCAGAGTCTTCTTTTTCTGAAACGAGAAGAGCAATGTGTGTCTGTTCCAAAGGTCTCTTCTGTGCAGGGAAGAACCATCAGGAAAATATGCTGCAAACAGAAATTTGTTTTCTGAAAGCTGAAAATAAGAAACAATCTGGGAAAGAGATATGAGCCATTGTGTTTTGTCCCTGGAAGGATCCCTCTCCATATTACTGAGACTGGCCTTATTACAGCTATCTCCAGCTGGCAGGAAAGTTATGTATGTACTCAATAACAGCAAACATCAATGAAACGAGCCTTTAGAGCTACCCTTACTGTGCTTGACTCACCTTTATTGATGCAGTGGGATGCAAACTGCATTTCCAATAGTAGCAGCTGATGGACCTCAGGGCCAGCCAGGACAGGCTGCCTCAGACTGGGGAGAGCAGTAACTTCTCAAGGGGCCATGGTTACAAGAGGGCAGGCAGAGCCGGTACCACTACGGACATTACCCAGACGAGGTGCACTTTTGGAGTGGCACTTCATCTACCTGAATAAAATGGGGATGGGAGTCATCTACCTCAATGTAGGTCACCTGGGCTGCCTGGTGACATGGGGAGGTCTCTGGTCAATAGTGAATAGAGCCCAAAGCGTGATTCAGCCCACCCTAAAATAGGCGTCTAAAATCAAGCACAGGTATGCTCCCTAAAAGTGCCTTCTCTCTCTGTTGGCGGTGTAGGGAGTTTGCTAAGTAGTTCAGCTACAGATGACCGTGCTGCAGATGTCTGCCTTCATTAGCTTTTGGGGTCTTATGACCAAATCAATTTCTGCCATCTGTCAGTGCTGGGAAAAGGCCCTGATGGGCCACAGTCGTACTTGTCATGTACCATGAGAAGGAGCAGATGTGATTTCATTGTCTTCCACATGCACAAAACGCACGTTCATACTGGCTGATGAGCACTTACTGCAAGCGGTGCAGGGTGGCAGGCCAGGCTCGGATCATCCAGCCTTTGTTAGCTATCTTTGGACACCATTTATAAGTGAGTGAAAATAATTTCTGAATTTTTTGCTTCTCATTACAAATGAGGATTGATCCAACATTGATATCAAAAGACGACAGGCTCATTCCACTTATTGACTGAGGGCAAACCAAGACAGCCAGTTTGAACTTTGCACCAGAGACACATGGAAAATGTAATGGTCTGGTTTTTCTGTGGTTACTGATTACAGACTGCACCATAAAGTTAAGGTAGGGCTGCCACATTACCAGAACTAGTGGGTGCCAGGAGGTGATGACAGCATTAATGGAAAATTTGCACAGAGCTCTGGGACTATCCATGCTCTGTGAGATGCAGCACTATTTCTGAAAGCTATAAAACTAGTCAAGTGTCTTGAAAACATCTAATTATAACATTCATTGGGAAAAAGATCCTTTCCATCAGAGATAGACTGTGAAGCAGCATAACAGAAGCCAAGATTAGTTCAAAATTCCTGGAATTTGTAAGAGTTGGATAAAACTCTGTTTGTATGAGAATGTTCCCTTGTAAATGGAAGACTGTAAATACAATGTGATGGAAAAGAGGAGAGGAATTTGCACTTGACTAACAGAGCATAATCTGATACCAAAGCAAAACCTGCGACGTGCAGATTTACACAGTTCAAATAAATGATAAACTGCCCAGTAAGCCTCTTAAAATGACAACAGTGCTTGAAATGGGCTAACAAACAAGTTGCCATGTAAATAATGGCACTGTAAGTGACATCAGAAGCAGCCCTTTAAGAAACTTCAAAATACCGGAACACTAATGAATTTTTACATGGAAGAAGACCTTAGCCTCCTAATACAGAAGTAACACATGGCCTAAAATAAATAGTTTTCTCTTTCCAACCTACATCTCCTGCCTTCCATTGTACTGCTTGCTTTCACCTCTTGGCTAAGACCAAATTAAGAGTCAGTTGTAAATACCCACTTTCTGTTGTCACATGCCACATAGGCAAGGAGATGCTGAGTGAGCACTATGCTTAAAAACGTCTTCACCTTCTGAGACTAGACACAGAAGATGCATGATGGGAAGAACCCAAACACATTCATTATTCCTGTAGTGAAATAAAACCTGCAGTAGTCCTGCTAGAGGGAAGCACCCTGTTGATGGTAGACAACTATATATGGCAAGTACAGTATGTCTAACAGAAATGTGAAACATGTTTCTTTGACCCACATTCTGTAAAGTGAGACCCAGTCAGCAGGTGATGGAGGGTACACACAGGCAAATCAGCAGTGACGTGCAGGATCTGTTCCCGTGGACATGGATATGGGACTGGGCCTTGTTACATGCAAGCACAACTGATTAATCAAAACTGCACTGTTGTGAACTGTGGAAATTTCTCATGCAACTCAGGTACATGGCCTTTACCATTTGAGTTTATTCCCAAAAGCATTTGCTGGATCCAAGATGCTGCTTACATATCTGCAGTGGAAAGGTAAAAACTTTTTCGCTGGGAATTGGTTTACTTTTAGTTCATGTTCTCAAAGCCCTGCTCTGTGCAATTTCCTCCTCTGCCATTTGCCCTCAGTGTATTCTTCTCTCTCCCCCAAGTTTTGCAGTATCATTGCTGTGAGATC
Organism: Phaethon lepturus; assembly: GCF_000687285.1. Classification (NCBI taxonomy): domain Eukaryota; kingdom Metazoa; phylum Chordata; class Aves; order Phaethontiformes; family Phaethontidae; genus Phaethon; species Phaethon lepturus. Next base: position 44,435 of record NW_010527933.1, read on the forward strand.
CCAAGTGTGATCATACCCAACATTATCCTGTTTTTTCTTCCTGACTGCCAGTCACAGGAAATTCTCACATGAAGGAGGATTTGTGAAGACACCATCATCTCTGCATGTTGCCTCTGACTTGTTCCCCTTTTTCAGTTCCTACCACAGCTCCTTGCTGCTCAATCTCAGTTGTTTGCTGAATCTAATCTGCATCTTCCCTCAACTCCTTGACTGAAGGTACCTTCAAAGCTCACCATATAGCAAGGAAGATGGCTCCATCTTACTACCCTCTTTTAAAAGCAATAGCTCTGTGTATAATGTTTTCTTTCCTTTTAAGTTACTCCTTTCTTTCCAAGTTGAGGCGGAGTCTTAATTTCTCAGCCCAGCTTTGGACCCTGGGGCTTGGAGAGAGCTGACATTGCTGTCACCTTCCCCTCAGCCACCAAAGTCATCTGTGTGTTGATCTGGAAAATTTGTGTTCTCTATCCTGGTCAAATCCAGTGAAAGCCTTTAGCCTGACCTAAGCACGTGTCCATTCCCAGTGAGGTAAGAGCTTGGAGGTAGGGGTCAGAGGATTCACCAATCTACCCTTACATCTCTCTCCTTCCCTCATGAGACTCCAGAAAGCCCCATATTTTACTGCAGACCCACCCCTAGCCTGTGGTTCCTCTCAGGTCCACTGGGCTGTGTCTCCAGCTCCTCCATTTAAAACCCATCTGTTTCATCCAAGGGTTTGTTAGCATGAGTCAAATAAACACCTTCAACACCTTCTTCAGACTATTTTTCATGGAAGAGACATCTTTTTTCCTTCTAAAAAGGAGATGCCACAAATATCCTTTCACTTCCTAATACTGCAGCCATTGCTGGCAGCCACTTCCTCAGAGCCACTGGCATTTCCCTGTGTGGATGCGAGGGAACAACCGTGGTCCTTGGGGTCATATGGCTCCCAGCTAGGGTGTGCAAATTCCCCTCCCAGCTCCACTCGCATGCTGAATCATCTATCATGTTTTCAGGGAGCTAGGAGTCAAGTAGCAAGGGGCAAAAAACTTGCTTAGTGAAGTGCTCTGTGAACAAATTTTTCCCTGCAACAAAAAGGAGAAGATGCTGAAATGTGAAATGATCCTTGCTGCTCCTACTGGGGTTCACAGTGTAGCTGGACTTTATTTTTAGCTCTCTACGTCTTTTTTTGACCATTTATTATTTATCTCACAACTTGGGAGAGATCAGTCTTGCTCATTGCTCTCTGAACTTTCAAGCAGTCAAAGACTTCAGCTCATGCCTTTCCCGCTTCGATTAGGTATGGTCCAATAAGCCTGACTAATGCTGGCAGACTCTCAAAGCTTGGTTTGCTAGAAAATAAGCTTAATGCCCATTATTTTATCCCCAAGGTACTTCAGGTTTCCAGACAGCTTTCAAATTTGAGATTAGGAGGCATGAACAAGTCAGTTGATTAATTTCAAGAGGTATTTTATACATCAGATTCCATTTTTCAGCTGCTAAGGAAGAGGGAAACCTCCCCATCTGCCAGAAGTGTGCCTGTTTGCTCATGTGGTTACTTAGCACAGGATCAGGCTGCTCACTCTTTAAAAATTGTGCTAACAAATAGGACAGATTTTCCAGTATTTTTTCCCTCCTTTACATGCATAAGAGAGAGTTACACTTTAAAATCACAAGCACCTTGTTCCCTCGTGTGTGGATGGAGATTGGACAGAAATTTTTCCCTTTTTCCCCTTTTTCTTCAGTGGGAGCCAAGCTCTTCTACCCCATCCTAGAAAATTAGCTTTGAATTTCTGTTGTCAGTAAGTGTGCCACATCTGCCATAGCGTGGAGGACACAAGTCAAGGTGAACTTCGAAGGAATTGCATTTTCTTGTATTTGTGACCTCCATAAAACATGGATGGTTTGTGGCTCACTCCAAGACACTAGCTAGCCCTTAGAAGGAAGTTTACTTTTCCTTCCTAGTCTTTTACTAGACAGTGAAGACTTAGTTCAGTATCTGGGCATCTCCAAAATAAAGCATTTTGAACCCATATGCAGAAAGGCAGAATTCAAACACCACCCACCCCCAGCCTTTTTTTCCATGGCAGATTCTTCCCTACTTACAAGCACTAAGCCCCTACTGAGTTGACTTTATTAAAACTATAAGAAATGTCTAACTAATTTGAGGAAACAATGAAGAATGAGCAGCATGAGGCTAAAGAGCAATATGACCACCCCCACTGCCCTTGCCAGTGGTTCTTCATCCTCTGCATTCTGGATTACCAGCCAATGAACCAATGTGACTTTCGCACATTGCTCTTTATTTCCTTCAATTCAGTTCGTTGGGGGCTAACAAAACCCCAGCATCAGATGAGCATAGCCAGAGTTCATCTTCGTTGGAAGGAGGATGAGAAGGCCAGTCTCCTGCTTTCCATGAACGGATGCTAACCTGTAGCTAGAGCAGTCATTCCTAGAGTCTATTTTGCTACCCTGCTGCTCAGCCTGCCCACACCGGTGGCAATCTCAGCCTAACCATGGCATTAGCAATGGCATCATGGGCATCCCTCAGTGTCTTCCAGGTTACACTCACAGCTGCTGAGGTCCAAAGCTCTCCCTCCCTAACATAGGTCTTCATGACTCCTGCTAGTACTGTCTTCATGGGGTTGGGACACCCTTCCTCTTCACACAGGAGTGCTATCCTTGTAGGTGCAGTCTACACCTGCTGCCCTTCCTCCATCTCACCAGAAAAATGACCCCCTCTCCCAGCAACCCCCAGTCCAAGTCTGAGAGATACAGAGAGAGAAGGGAGGACCATACCTATGAACAGTTTATCTGTAGCATTTCCCTAACAGCATCCTATTCATTTGAGCAACTTCTTGCTGCATCTCCTCATGGATGGGAGTTTTTAGTCGGCTTGTAAGAACATAATTTTTTCACTAAGTGAATTGATCTGTTTGTTTGAGGGTAGAAAGGCTCTACAGAGGGATTTGGACAGGCTGGATCGATGGGCCGAGGCCAACTGTATGAGGTTCAACAAGGCCAAGTGCCAGGTCCTGCACTTGAGTCACAACAACCTCATGCAATGCTACAGGCTTGGGGAAGAGTGTCTGGAAAGCTAACCAGTGAAAAATGGCCTGGGGGTATTGGTTGACAGCTGGCTGAATATGAGCCAGTAGTGTACCCAGATGAACAAGAATCACAGAATCATAGAATATTTGGGTTGGGAGGGACCTTTAAGAGTCATCTAGTCCAACCTCCCTGCAATGAGCAGCGACATCTTTAACTAGATCAGGTTGCTGACCTTGAAGGTTTCCAGGGATGGGGCATCTACTACCTCCCTGGGAAACCTGTGCCAATGTTTCATCACCCCCATGGTGAAAAATTTCCTCCTTGGATCTAGTCTGAATCTACACTCTTTTAGTTTAAAACCATTACTCCTTGTCTTATTGCTACAGGTCCTGCTAAAAAGTCTGTCCCCATCTTTCTTATAAGCCCCCTTTAGGTACTGGAAGGCTGCAATAAGGTCTCCCTGGAGCCTTCTCTTCTGCAGGATGAACAACCCCAACGCTCTCAGCTTTTCCTCATAGGAGAGGTGTTCCATCCCTCTGGTCATTTTTGTGGCCCTCCTCTGGACCCACTCCAACAGTCCCATGTCTTTCCTGTGCTGGGAGCTCCAGAGCTGGATGCAGAAATCCAGGGGGGATCTCACCAGAGGGGAGCAGAGGGGCAGAATCACCTCCCTCGCCCTGCTGGCCACACTTCTTTTGATGCAGCCCAGGATACAGTTGGCCTTCTGAGCTGTGAGTGCACATTGCCGGCTCATGTCCAGCTCTTCATCTACCAGTACCCCTAAGTCCTTCTTGGCAGGGCTGCTCCCAATCCCTTCATCCCCCAGCCTGTATTGATACCAGGGGCTGCTCTGACCCAGGGGCAGGATCCTGCACTTGGCCTCATCGAACCTCATGAGTTTCACACAGGCCCATGCC
>NW_010527934.1:0-3468 GCF_000687285.1 Phaethon lepturus
GTGCAGCGCAGGGCTGCCTGCGCCAGCGCAGAGGTCAGGAGCGCAGCTGCACCCCGATTATTGATGGTGCAAGATTAGCTTGTCTGAACAGGGAAATACATCACTGGAAAAATAGGAAACGTTTGGAAAGTGGATGGGGGGCACGAGAGTGATGAATGAGTGCTGGAGGAGCCCGGCAAGGATCAATGAATAGCTGATGAGCTGAGGAACAAGGCGGGGCGGGAGCTCGCCATGCAAGTACAGAGGGAGCAGGATCAGTAGGGAAATTGCTCACTGTGGTGAGACACGGCAGCGAGCCCCCGAACAGCCTTTGCATCCACACCACGGCCGCAAGGGGAAGCCAGGCATGGGGGCAGGTGGTTCTGGCTCTGTTCACCGCTGACGTGAGCCGCGGGCTGCGCTCGCGGCCTGTCAGGGCCCAGCTCTGTCCCCTCCACCGAGTCATACCCTCTGCTCAGAGCAGTGCCGATCAGCACCGCGGGGACACTCATGAAAGGGAGAGGGTCCTGTGCAGGTGGACAAAAGGGAAGTGATCCCCCTTTTATTTTCCTTGGTCCCTCCATCCTGCAGCATATCTGATTTGGAAAGACGAGGTAAGACTAAAGAATCAGAGAAGGGGAAGCACCCAGAGACCCCTCACGCACACACTTTGCAGATGACAGTAACTGACCCAGCCTGGTGCTTCTGGGCTTTTATAGCAGAAGCTCCACAGACAGGCAATTTCTGTGAAGACATCATTTTGGGGTCAGCTCTGTGTGTATTACAGTCCATTAGCAGCGGCTGAGACAGCTGCTCATGAGCAATAAAGATACATAACCACTCTGTGGCACTCAGACACTGGGAAAAATCATCCCAGCATGTGCTTTGCGAGGACCAAGCACAGGAAGAGCAGCGCCGCGTCCTGCCCTCCCAAGCAGCCGCTTGTTTGCCACGGGCAGCTCGGCGCGCAGGCCGCCATCCGCACCACGCCGAGCCCACGTCGGCACGGCCCCAGCGCAGCACTCACGTATTAATGCTTTTAAGCAACCGTGCACACCGCCAGCCGGCATGGCCGGCGGCTCCAAGGCTCCCTGCGGAGGCCTAGCACTATCTAGTGGTGGGAGACACGGCTCCGGCGGCTCGGCCACCCTGGAAGCCAAAGGCTGGAGGTTCGGCTCAGCTCACGGGGCTGCTCGGGGAACAAACCTGTATGGGTGGAGGCATCGGGGAAGCCAGCGGGAGAGCCATTTAGGACAAGCGTCATCTCCAGCGAGAAGTGCCCTGGTGCAGTAATTTTTGGGAACTCATGTTTCTGGGCCTTCTGCACTACAGGGTGGTTGAGTCAGGGGGGCTCAGGGACGGGACTGCAGTAAAAACTGGTCCTTTCAATACTGCTGGAACACAAATCACACGGGCAGCGCGCAGACCCAGACTGCGCCACGCCGCCATTCTACCTGGTGAGTTCTGGCTGTTGGGCCGAAGATCCCAACTCGTACACCACGCAGCCCCTGCTCATTGCTTCCAAATAGTTTTTACTGAGATGGTTCTGCCCTGCTTTCAGCACCTTCACCTTCCAGTTCATAAATTAAATATCATAGACAATTTCTAGAAGCATTGAACTCACAAAGGGAGAAAAGTGACAGCAGATTCACTGGTCTGCAGATTTCTGTCCAGTGCCCTTGTCCTTGGCACCAGATACAGAAAGAGAAAGCTCTTCCCACCTCCTTCTGCAGCCTGACCTCTCCAAGTAGCCTTAAGGTAGCTATTTGAAAGAAAATGACAGCAGCTACTTGTGGATGAAGGGCTGAATAGAGCAATTTAAAACTGTCCATCAAAAAGCAGTGGTATTTAGCCCCACTGCCTCCTTCCCTGCAGCTGGTTCTTGGTGGCTCTAGTGTGCCCAGGCACAAGGGTCTGCCAACCAGCACGTCACAAACAGCAGCATCCTTTGCCTAAGCAAATAAAAAGAAATTACTCAGAAAAAGACTACAAACACAGCACCACTAGCTTCCTGAGCTAGCTGGCTCAGCACAACGCTCACTGCACTCACAACTGGCAGCCATGAAATTAGATTAAAAAGTGTCCTCATCTCCAGCAGATGACAGCAAGTGAGAGGCAAAAGGGGGAATGAAGCTCACCAAATCCCTGAAGAGGCCCAAGCAAATGTGAGCTAATAAACACACAGGAGCATCACCCCCAAGCATGAATCAGGCCTCCAAAATTATCACACTGGTCTTGAAGAGATTAGAAAAATAAATGGGGGAAGCAGGAGAGGCTTTTGCTTTCCTTTACAGCCTCTGGGCCACTCAAGTACATTTGCACCACAGTTTCCAGTCTCTACCTGTGATCGGGAGATCCAGCAGCTTCCTTAGGAAGGCATAGCTGCCTTTGTGTTCTGACCAAACAGATCCAGAAACTGGAGAGGTCAGAGTCGGATGCCTTTCTACACTCTTTTGGGTGTAGAATATCTGCATACGATATTTATGCAGAGAGATCAAGTAAGTCCCACGCACACAGAGTTCAAGCTCCAGCAGCACTTGTGCCCTATGCCCAAATTAGACAGAGGACAAAGATGAGGTTCCCTGTCTTACAAAAAAGTGCTCATCTAAGCAGGGGGATGTTCCTTGCTGCTTTTCCGATACTGACTCTGTGCTGCTTGTAGCAGCCACATATGGTGAAGCATGAAATACAGGCTGGGACTAGGACTTGAAATAGCTATTTCGGACAGGACGCTGCTACCCCCACGAAAAGAGGAGCGGGCGTCACACCCAGGCTGGTGCACAAGAAACAGTGAGAAGTTTGCCAAATCTTTTTGCCAAACTCAGGTGGCACTACTTAAGGGATTTAAGAGGCCAAAACATACCCAAGGCAATACAGCAGCACACAGGATCACACCAGGGCTGGCCAGGCACTTTCCTCGCTGCAGTCCCAGCACATCAGCCAAAACGGGGACACTCTCCCAACACCCTTTTCCACTGATGTCCTACCAGAACCGCTGCTGCCAGCCTGGCACCCAGCCTACAGTTAGCTCTTGCACATGTCTAACCCAGCCAAAAGCCACAGAAAGCTCTGAAAGCAAACTTCTGGCTGTCTCTACAGCTCACTAACGCTTACCCACACTCTTCCTGCAGATCGCAACTCTGCATGGGACGGCGGTCCTGAGGAAACGCTGCCAGAAAGCTCCAGCGCTGTGGGACGGCACAAGCTTCAGCCAAGCCAAGTACCAGAAGCCCCAAAGCTGCTGGGGCACCTGTGAGGCCCGTTTCTGATTTGCAAGCGATTTGTTCCCTCGACAGGTTCATCTCATTACTGGGCTTCCATTAGCAGGAGTTTTATGGCCTGTAACATTTGTGCACAACAGATTCACCCAATTAAAATGTTATTTCATTAACAGCTCGGCTGGTCACGTTTCAGTGTTTGTTGGAGCGTGTTTTCCGCTCCTCGAGTAAGTTCAGTCCTTCCCCAACCGCCCGTTCCAGGGGCTGCGCT
>NW_010527935.1:0-576 GCF_000687285.1 Phaethon lepturus
CGGCTCCCGGCCCCGGCCCGCTCCCTTGCCCTGGCTCCGGTTTGGGATTTATTTTTAGGAGCTGATGGGAGAACGACTTGCACGGTTCCCCCTGGAGCCTTCCCTTGGTTTAGAGCAGCACGGGGGTGTATATGCTTGTGTGTCTATTTATTTTTTTATATATGCACGTGTGTATGTATATTTTACATACATGTGTGTATATATATTTTTACATACGTGTGTGTATATATTTTCATATATACGCACATGTATATATATCTATATATGCATGTATATATATTTTCACATGTACACATGTGTGTATATATTTTATATACATGTATATATATTTTGCATACGTATATATATATTTTTACATACATGCCTGTGTATATATTTACATGCATGCGTGTGTGTATATATTTTCATATATATGCATGTGTATGTATTTATATATGCATGTATATATATTTTCACATGTACGCATGTGTGTATATATTTTATATACATGTAGATATATTTTACATACGTATATATATATTTACATACATGCCTGTGTATATATTTTTACATGCATGCGTGTGTGTATATATTTTC
>NW_010527936.1:0-286 GCF_000687285.1 Phaethon lepturus
GAGCTCCAGGGAGCCTCTGAAGGACATGGCACACCTGGGGAGCGGGCTGTGGAGAGAAGGAAGGGAGCCCCAGCTCCTTCCCTGAGTGGGGGTGGCCTTGCTGGCAGAAGTGACCAGTATGTGGCCTCCTCCAGTACGTTTCCCTGTCTTGCCCTGGGGTGCTGGAAGGCAGAGTGGTCTGTTTTTCTGGGGTTATGCTTATTTACCGAGACAGCTTGCTTTCAGGCAAGGAGTTGGGTGCTCCAGGGCCACCAGTGGCCATCATGCCCCAGTGGCTGGTGCGGCA
>NW_010527936.1:317-7781 GCF_000687285.1 Phaethon lepturus
TCATTTCGGGAAATCCCTCCGACACACAGGTCAGCAGGGAAATGGGACCTCCCAGCTGCTAGGGCAGCTTGGAAACACCAGAGGATTGTGCTTTTGGACAGGACAGGGGCAGGGTTCACCCCGCTTTGCTTTTCCAAACACCTGACACGTCAAAACAAGCTGGAAAGCCCGCGCGGGTCTTTTTGCTCCCTTGCCTGCAAACCTCAGCGCCCGCGGGCCTGCCACCATAGGACGTGGAGAAGGGGGAGGTGAAAACGAAGAGGTGGTTTCCCCCGGTGCTGTTTGCAATTCCAGCTGTGCTGACTTCCCTTTCTGGAGGTGGGAGGGAACTGTGACTTACTTCTTCTGTCGTGAACACACTGTTCCTCTTCCCACTTCACCTGCCATTTGATTGCTGTGGGGTAGTACTTTAAACATTTGTGGAACAAAAGGGATACCTTAAAGTAAGTGTAAAGAAATGCTTTGTTTCTGGCTAACAAGTGATAGCTAGCTAGCTAGAGTAATTCCTTTGCATCTCCCAGCTGTGTGAATCATGGCTATTCATCACAGAAAGAGACTTTGATCTTTCTACTGGTACTTATCTGTTAACTAACTGATATATCTCTTGGATGGACCTCATGCTGATACAATTTTCCTTCCTTCAGGTCCAGCAATCATGATTCTAAATGTCTAGAAGTATCACTCTTCTGTTGACTAGAAACCCTTGCTTCACTTGCCTGTGTTTTAGGAAGGGCAGAAGGAGCTTTACTTGGGGACGGGCTCTGATCTCGGCACACAGTCTGTATTCCTGGGGCCAGGGTATATCTGAGATCTGGTAATGAAATATCATTGTTAGGTGTCAAAGGACCAGTCTGCTCTGCTGCCCATAAAATCAGGATGTTTTTAAGGAGAGCAAGGAGGTATTTCATAACAATGAAGACTTTTTTTTTAGGGCTATATTAAGCCACTTTAAAAATAGAAAGTTTGTGTCAAGGCCCATCATGGCTTGCCACGTGCTTCCTGCTGTGTCCTTTCATGCCTGCTTTTCTCTTGTTAGTGTTTTTCTTTGGCAGCAAAGAACTCTTTTGCTTACATAAAAAAGAAAAAGGGGGAAAAAAGGAAACTAACATCCCTGACAGTTTTCTCAGAGCCTCACGCACTGCAGCCACCTGGTGCTGCCCCATCCAGGTGGATGCTGGCACCAGCAGCCAAGGAGCGTGACGGCTGCTCTGCACTGATGGGGCAGACCAGTGGGTCCAGCATTTCTCAGGACTTCTTCAAACCTCGCCTGCCCCGCCGGCTCAAACCCTGCCGCAGCGGCAGTGCTGGCACCACTGCCCCCGTAGCCGGCTGTCCCGAGGGAGCAGCAATGCCTTTGGCACAGGCTGGGTGATTTCCTGGTGCCTGCCCTGCCCAGCCCGGAGCGGGTACACAGGCTGGGCAGCCTTCCTGGAGTCCCTTTTGGAGATCTCCCAGTGCCAGCGGGTACTATCCTCCTATCCCCCAGACCAGGGCCTCAGCTACCACCCCGCTGTCCTGGACATCCCTCCGAGCCCCTGCGGGGGCAAGAGGACTAGGGGGTTGTTATTGCCAATTGGTCCAGGTGGGTCATGGCACTTCAGTGGGGCTCAGGCCAACCCCAGTTCTCTGTCAGGGATGCTCTACTGATGAGCAGCCACATTTGGCCAAAGGGCTTCATCTGTGGGACTCTTGTCCACTCACCCATTGCCCCCATGCAGCCTGGGTGCTCCCCAGTTGATGGGGATCCCCAAACCACCTGGTTGGAGTGGCCGAGGAGTGCTGTGAATGTGACATCTGGCTCAGAAGGACTGCTGGTGGAGGGAGGAGTGAACTGGAAGAGACTGGAAAAAGGAGAAGTTGGTGCAGAGGGGAGAGGTGAGGGCAGAAGCAGCCAGGAGGCCCACAGGAAACACCCGGAGAGGGAAAGAAAATGAAAAAAGGAAGAGATGAACAATGCAGAAACTATTTAAAGACACAGAGACCTGGTGAGATTTAGAAAAAGAAATTCAAATAATCTCCCAGGGAATATTTTAGCACCAGCCAAGGTACCTTTCAGGCAGCGCTCCTGTTACCCTCAAGGGGACACAGGCACCCAAGCTGGCAAGGACTCCCTCCATAAACCTTGTCCCTGCTACGTGTCACCCCCAGCGTGCTGTCCCATCCCGCAGGAACAGTACCAGTATCCACATTTTCATGACCATACCTGAAAGCTTTGGTAAAGATTATCATGCACAGCTCTTTCCACAGCCTGCTTTGTGCTGTGGCAGACGTCTTGGTTTTGTGTCTGGGGAAACTGAAATATGAGACATGAAAGGAGTCACTCAAGGTTATCCAGGAAGACAGTGCCAGAGCCCAGAGGTTGAGAGTCACCTTGTCTGTCCATGGTGTCAAAAAAGAGCCAAAGTTCCTGTGTGTAACTTCTTTAATATCTCCAGAGTGCATACAAATATGGTTCGAGGTGCTTGTTATCAGCAGTGCCAGGATCTTTATTTAAAACATCTGTTTCGACATTTTAACTTCAAGCCAAAGCAAACATTCCCGTGCTTTGTCAGTGCATCACCAGCCATACTTCTGAGTTTACCGATATCCACCAGATCATACTTTAAGTCGACCTGTTCTGAAAAACATTCTCTTGTGACAGCCTTCTTCCCAAACTAGCATCCTCCCTCGAGGAAAAAAAACCCCAAACACATTAATCATCATCATCATTATTATTATTGTTGTTATTATTGTTATTATCATCATCATCATTTAGTTTGAGTATGTCATGAGGACTTCCCCTTCAGCTACCCCGAGAAGCCCGCTGGCACCTGGTGGGGGATCTGAAGACTATTTACATTCCAGAGGAATCTGCTGGGAAAGTCCAGGACTCTCAGGGCTTTGAACATCACACATCTGAGGAGAGACGCCTGATGGCAGTAACCCGAGATGGGGCTCTTTGCTGAACTGTCTGAAGCCCTTGTCCAGTTGCAAACCAGCTCTCTGAAAGTTTGTCTGGGTCTATACCAACAACAGCAACAAAGCAAGCACGCAGGTGCTGGCCAAGCATGTCTGGCTGAGTTTGCGAAGCTACGTAGCCTGTGGTGAGAAACCTCAGGTTTACTGTCTGTTTGACACATACTCAACACTACTACTATTATTTTACTGACTATAGCTGAGGAGCTCCACAGTCACAAATATCAAAGGGAAAGAAAATTTTTTATGGTTCTCCCCCATGACCCTGTTAACAGAACCTGTTACCAAAGCAAAACTATTTTCTTACAGATATGGCCCCCATAATGAAGCAGGACAGACTCAAAACGACCACATTTCAGACCTAGGGCATGCAAGGGCAGCTTCATCAACTCCCTTGCCTCCACTAGCACCACAGCTGACCTTTTGGCTGTGTCTGACCTTAGAGAAGATATATTTTTTAGTAAAAAAAGGAAATACAGTAAAGGCCTATGACACAGGTGAAATGAGTACCAGTCGGTCACCTTCAAAGCTGGCTCAGCTTTGAAGAATCAGAGATTCTCAGCATTGTGGGGAAAATTGCGTTTTGGTGCCACGCACGTACCGGCAGCAGACAGCCTGGATTCCCACAGCACTGACATGGAGCCAGGACCATCATCACAGCTACCCTGCTCCTCTACAGGGGGGTTTGTGCCACCCTCAATCACCCCAGCCTGGGCTAGGAAAAGAGCTGTAAGGATTTTTAAAACAGTTTCACTCAACAAGTTTCCAAATGAGCCTGAAAGTGACTCCGCTAAATGTAACTGCGGGGGACAAGAGCTGAAGAATGAGGGCGGGTGAACTAAATGCATTTTTGAGAGGTTCAGAGAGACAGGGAGAGATTATTTCATTCCCACTGTTTTGCCACCCTGTTGAAATGAAGGTCTGAGACTGTTGCTGCTCTGATGCTGCACAAGGAGCGGCTGCATCAGCCCCCGGCCAGGACTAAAGCCATGCTGGCTGCTCTTGTCCCTGCCTCCAAACTGTCACTTGCTCCTCTGATTTACCTCAGCCCACTTCTGCCAGCTGCCAGCATGGCCTGGGAAAGTTTGGGGAACCTCTTACTGAACACTGCATCAACTCGTCAACCAGATTTCAGCTGTGAGAAACACCCTGTGACCAGCCTATTAGCCACTGAGCTTTGCTCTTTTTTTCTCTGTCTGGATGGCATATAGAAGGCAACAGAAATAAGGAAAATGCTAAGTTAGCAAGCACAAGCCTCCACACAAATATTTTAATATGACTGCCTACGCAACACTCAAAACAACATCAAAATACACATGCTTGCTGGGGAAGCTGTGTTGTGACATTGCAATATAACCTTGGATTTGATGGAGAAATAGGAAAGTAATTTTTCTTTTTATCTTGCCAATAGTCTCTTTGCAGATAGTAGTTCTTTGCCAGGAAATATCTTCATTTCAGCTTGGATGAATATTTGGTCAGGATGAGCTAAGGATTGTTCCTATCCACCTTGGGTTACTGTAATTCCTCCAAATAAGCTCAACACGAGCCGTGGGGAGACACCGCCCGGTACGAGGAGTGATTGCCTGCTTCCTCTGCAGTGAGGGCCCCCAGGACCAGTGCTCAGGGCTTCCAGGCTCCATACTGGTTCCCAGTCTGTTTCTGAAGTTACTTTAAAGCCAAATCCTTATGTCAGATACTGAATTCAAACTCAGGAGTGGTTAAGATGACCGCGCTCTTACTGAGTGTCAAGGGGTCCAGTTATAGGACAAGTTCCCAGACAAGAGCAGTAAAAGTCCCTTCATGAGCTTTCTGAAGCCTTTTGTGCCAACTGAGCCTTCCCAGCATCATGAGAGCTTTGGAAAACTGAAAGTCTTTCAGCTTGTCTCCCACCTCCCAAAAACCAATTTCTCCTCAGAAGCCTACAAGTAACCCCTCCCACACTCATTGCAGGAGTTAACCGACCCAGCCCTTCTCCGTGCTGAACTCCCATGTCCCCACCCGGGAGGAGAGCCAACGTGCCTCCCAGTGTGCTGGGGCTTTTGCTGTCACCAGTTGCTTTTTCCTAGAAAGCCCAGAATTAAAATATACACCATGACATAAAACACAGAAAAGCACCGTGTTATCAAATGTCTAAGCAAAGTCTTTTTTGTGAAAGCACCAGAGCAACCACTAGCTACAGCGTTAAGGGCGTATGCGTGCCCACCCTGGAGAAGAGGTGGTTTTCTATGGTAGCACACTGTGGCGGAATATAATCCCAAAGGTTGTGGGGGAAAAGGGAGGAGAGGACTTGGGGGTCGCTTATCCCCCATCTACTACCACTGGATTATTTCGAAACAGTTAACTTCTCTGTTTGCGGACCAGTGAGAAGAGTAATGCCTGCACGTGACCTCTTTCCGTCCCCAGCGCGGCCCTTGAGCCCGCATTTCGGCTACGCAGATCAGACGAGGAGGCATTAGACGCAGAGCCCGTTTTCCGTCATGCAAAGGTGGATGGCAGTCAAGGGCCACAGGTCTCTGACTCGCGCTCCCAGCTGCGGCGGTTTACAACATCACCACCATCCTCCCTCTTTCCCTCCCTATGCACAGATGTCTGTACGTCTCTGTACAAGCTCTGCTTGCTTAGGCTAGCGTGCCGGGGGTAAAAGCTGATAAACCAGCTGTGACCTGGGCAGTAAGTGCACTCTTACTCCCGCACACTTAGCAGGGACTGGTTCACTGGCATTTGCATGTCAGAGTCCAAAGGATTTTCTGTGCCTGCACTTTGGCTACCCAGATTCATCAGCTCTTCCCCAAAGGTATAATAATTTTCTTCCTTTTCCTTTTCAACCATTAGGGTGAATGGTTGCAGCCTTATCTCCCACTGCCCTATGGTCATAGATAATATCATGTCACGGGGCGTTTGGAGTTTCACGCTGCCTTGCTGCAATCCCCGGAAGTTTTGTCATCCATTTCAGCTGGCAGGAGCACGGACCCGTGAGTAACACCGCTCCCGTGCAACTCTGAGTGTGCCAAGAAGAGCGAAGATCACTGGTCTTAGTGTGGGATGGCAGGACTGAACCTGCTTAGAGCTGTAGAGATTCCAGGATATGGCAATAGCTATTTATTTATATTATGTAGCTCCAAGTCAGTTACATAAAAAGGCCTTAGCATAATGTTTTCATTTAAAACACTCTGCTGTACAGGAGAGCAAAGATTATGAATTTTTTCCTTGGCAGAATAAAATCTGGAAGAGGTGTAGGAAGGACCATGTGTTTCTCAAAAGGTGAGCCTCCAGAAAGCGGGAGCCTGGAGACTTCAAAGGTGAGTCTGCTGGCACTGCAGGGCACCACTACAAAATCCACATCAGTTTTTGTGATTTTGCTGGGATTCCACTGGAGAGAGATGTGCCTTCAGCCTTGGGTATATCACTGGTTGTCTCTCTAAAGGCCATGACTTTGAAGGGAGGGAAAAAAAATCATCTTGGACTTCCCGCTCGATATTTCTATTCAGTTTGCCAATAAGCAGTGGAAGTTTGATACTTCCTTTTATGTCTACAATAGAGCACAAAAGAGTAAACTCCTCTTTCCATTGCAAACAACTCACACAAAAACAGCAGCATAAATTTGAGGGTGATTTCTCCTGGAGATACTCCAGGACAAAAGAGTGTAACTCCCACTCATTTAACCTCCCATGAGACTGGCTGTGAGCCACCAGGGACATTCTCTGTGTGGATCTGTCACACTGCCTGAAAGGATCAGGGGATGAAATAACCTCATGTGAATTGGTAAACGCCTTCTGCTTTAATGCACAGCATTCTGAACACCCTCAAACTAAGAACTAGCTATATGGTGTGCTTCTTTAAAGTCTCACATCTGGAAAGGTTCCCAGACTTCTCCATAACTGTTAAAAGAGGTAAAATTTAAAAGGAGAGTGAATATATTTTGTTAAGTGAAAAAGTGGATACATCGTAATTTGGTTGTAATTCAGTATAGTAGTCCTGTAATGAAGAATCAAGCAATTTCTGTTAAGACTCAGCATAGTAGATCCATGCAATCACAAATTCCATGACCTTCAGTTGGGCTATTAACATAGTTTGCGTATTCTCTCTATTCTTACAAAAAAGAGACCAAGAGACTATTTTCCTTTGTTCTCTCTGTAGGAATAAATAATTTAAAGAAGCTTAGAAGAGAGAATCTCTTTTTCTTCTTCACATCCTAATGTCTTTGAAAAAGGAAGAAAAAACTGTTTGTCCTGTATCTTTGTGCCACTCATTTCAGCTTGAGCTGCAGACCTGTAGTAGTATTTAAGCGCTGAGTTCCTTTAGCCAGCTTTACAAGAAGATGAAAACATAACTGCTGTTTCAGCACTTCCTTTAGAGATGGTCAGGTTTTTTTCACATTGTTGAAATTTTGTAATAAATTTCACCACTTAAAGGGGAAAAGGGAATTGCTTGTCTCCTGAATTTCCCCATTACCATCGTTAAAAGAATTACGTGCAAAAAGTTTTAAGGACCTGTCGGGAACCTCTTTCC
>NW_010527936.1:7812-18488 GCF_000687285.1 Phaethon lepturus
CATGTTCTGGTTATAAATCCATCTTGTTAGTCTAAACACAAATATGTTTTGATAGCACTAAATGGTTATGTTTCCAGGTAAGTCAAAAACTCTGAACAGCCTCTGCCTTGCAGAAAAAGTAATTTGAAGAAGGGACATATATATATGTGTCTTTGTGTGTGTGTATGTCTGAGATCCACACAAAAAAATATGTAAAATTCTTTTTGTCTCAAAGGTGCCTTGCACACCAGCCACAGGCATGACCACTACTGTATTAAATAAACCACAAACCGTTTTTTCTACCAAAACACAATTTCCTTTTTTGGTGCCACCAGAAACGTGGTACTTTTCAAGAGAGGGGATGATTGTAAGAATTTCCCAGGGAATGCTGAGAGGAAATGGAAGACATTATAATGAGAACCATCAGATTTCTGACCTTATCCTTGGACTGTTCAGAGCATGGTTAGATCTCATTTGCTTTCTGACTTCTTTACTTACCATCAGAGAAGAAAAAGCTTCCCATGTTATTCATTAACAAAAGAAAACATACCTTTGAATTATTTTTGGATTAGAATAATGTTTGTTCACTCAATTTTGAACCTTGTGTTTTCCATAAAAGTTTGTGGAAATCTTCAGCATGCCTGGAAATCTTCTTAGAAGAATCCAAGATATTACTACCACTTGCCTCAGGAATCTTGGAATTATCTGACTTTGTGGATGGCTGTGCAGTGTCATCCAGTGACTGCAGGGGATCCCAAGTGTGACCAACAGGGACAACACGGGCATTGAAACACGTGTTTCAAAAGCAACCTCCTCCCTTTGAAGACCAACAGGGACAATATATGATCTCTTCTCATTAATATTTGGAGTTTGTGCCCTAAGTAATCACGCTAATGATGAATGGCAATGCCTCTGTCAAGTACTTCCATGAGTGCATCATGCAGTTTTGACCTTTCCCTGTAGGTCCATGGATAGCGTTCGTGTGAAGTGGCAGCAGAGAGAGATTTGCAACTCTAGACAACCCCGTATCAGCCTGATCTTGCTCCTGGGAGCAGGATCAGGAAACACTGTGGTAGGGCCCAGTTCTTGACATTCAGATTTGTGAGTCTGTAAGCAGCGGTAAGACAGGTGAGACTGAGGCACTGAGTTTGTTGCTATAGCATATTGTGAGATAACAGGTATGAGCAAAATAGCCTTCCCCCAAAGTCATGCTCTGTCTTGGGAACTGTGGTATGTTTATTAATATCAAAAGTTTCATCTGATAGCAAAATCACATAATTTATTAATAAAAGGCCACAAAGGTCTATAACCAAAATCTCAGTAGCTTTGGGAAATAATTTTCCTAGATCTTTAAAAGTTGAGTTGCAATACACGTGTCCTTACAACCAGGGGATTTAATAAAACAGATATCTATCTGTGGTGCTAAAATGTGGAGTTTTTTCAAGACAGGATAATAGGTATATCAGCATTTAGTTTCTGATATTCTAAAAAAATACATCCTTTTTTTTCATTTGCTAAAGACACATGTGAAGGTCAAGCTAAGCAGAGGTTAAAGCTCCATGCTGAGGAGCAGAAGCAGTATCTGGTCCAGGGAGGGAACATACTCAGCTCTGATATTAGCAGTACCTTCTGACATGACAGCAAATTTCCAGACCAAGTCATTATTTTAGTCAAAGCTACTTGTCAGGTCTAAATGTCAGATGACTGGCCATGATTAAGGTAGGCCAATGTGTCTGAAGTGAAGTTCACCATAGACCTAGCAAGTTTTGTTGAGGTCTGATGCAACACTGTGTGAGCTGTGGAAGTGGAGGGAAAGCCAACCGAATGGCAAATGTTATTGAGTTGTTTTCATTTCAGCGGCTCCCTGAGCCAGGTAGCATTTCCGTGCATTTAGTCTCTCCCTCCTGACCCTCACCTCATTTCCCCCGCAGCCCTATGGGCTCCAACAGCACCCTTATGCTGGGCATCCCCTGGCCATGGGGCCACCTCCTTCTCCTTGTCTGGGAAGACAAGGGGTGAGAAATAAGCCCGGACCTTCCAACCCTGTGGTCACCTCCACAGGGTGAGATCCAGTGGGTCTGACCTTGCCGCTAACAGAGAGCAAGGAAGGGCCCACTCTTCTCATCCCCTCCAGTCCACCCGTACCCCAGCGCTGCGGCATGTCCTGGCATGGCGGTGGGCTTCTGGCAGCCCTGAGCCCCAGCCCCGCAGCGAGATTGCCCGTCCCTGGTGGCCAAGGGCTCTGCAGTCCCCTCCCCAGCCATCCCCTGGTCTGGGGCAGCCGTGGGACAAGCTTTCGCAGGGACCAACAAGAGGGGACTGAAGCACCGCAGCCCAGCTCCCGTGCAAGTCTGTATGCTCACGCTAACACTCGCTACGTTTTCAGGAACTGGGATCATTTTACATCAGCGCCTGGAGGTATCCACGTAATTTTAGAAAAATACATAGGATCCTCTGCCTCAACTGACCTGATTTTGATTTGTGAATTGGGATTTTTTTTTTCTCTTGTCAAAAGCCTTCCGGGGGTTGCAATGCCCAAATTAGGATGGGAAGGCAAAGGGGACAGTGCATTCCAGTGCTCTTATTTTTTTTCTTTCTGGTTATTAATTAGCAGAAGTGAAAAATAGGACTTAAGGAAAATTAGTGACTTTTTTTAATGGAATGCCTATTTCATTTAAAAAAAAAAAAAAATCACTTTCTCCCAGAACAATTTGGAGGGAAATTACAAGCTTTGAGGGAAAAAAAATTTATTGCCTTTAACATTTTTCTTAGGAAAAACCCTTCTCATTTCAAGAAATTTTGCTTTGAAATGTAAGCTCTTCTAAACACTGAAAATACAAAACTCAAGCAGTCTTTTTTTTCCCCCCAATAAACAGAAACATTCCCATTTGGAGTTCTCCCCTCTGTCCTGAAGCAGGCAAATGTTAAATTTCTTAAGAATGTTAATGAGATGGGAAAGACATATTCTGCTCCTGTAAATACCTGTACGTACCCTACCCATGATACCATTTCAGTGTGCAACGGTGGCGCTTCACAGTACCTGTCTGATTTCTTCTTATTCGCTCGCAAGCTTAATTCCTCCTTATCTCGAAGGACAGAAATCCACAGACCAAGTTTGACCTTGCTGTAATTCTGAATGATGTCATTCTGTCATTGCTGAATTTGGTACATTATGATTAGAAAGTGTGCTTAGCCGGCAAGGAAATTAGCTGAGCGTATGTGCTTAATTTTAAGCATGCTTTTAATGCTATCCCTTTTCAACAAACCACTTAGACACATGCTTAACAGCCCGTGTGCTTGAAGTTAATTAAGTGCCTAATTGCTTTTCTGAATATGGGCCTGAATGGGGTGGACTAAAGCATGTACTTCAGTTCTCAGTTAAATTGCATCCTAAAAAGCAACCGTTTTCCTAACCCTTCACCTCCCTTTCATCCTTGCTCGATTTATTTGATTCCTGCGACAGCCAACTCATCCCTATGTTTGCATAACAAAAATCCAACCCAAACGAGTTGTGGCCTCTCCTTGCTAGCTCTAAATATACTTGTAAACAGCTGTAATTAAAACCAGAAATCTAGTAATGTGGCATTAATTAGCCTAATGGTGAACTGAGAGAGAAATGCGGTTTCTGAGGCAGTAAAATTCTGTGCCCTGGAATACAAGACACGCTGGTCAAAACCTGGCTCAGAAGGCCTCTAGGAAATGCTAAACCTTGTCAGGACTGGGGGCTTTTTTTTTTTGCGGGGCGGGGTGGAAATTGGCAGAAGATTCAGATTCAACAGAACTTTTTCAGAAGTGCAACCGGTCGCTTTTCACTTTTCTGGGTGGGTGGCTGGGCTGCCGGTGGGAGAGGGCGAGGAGGGACCCGCTGCCCCCGGGCAAGCACTCCCTGTGAGTGTGGGAGAGCGGGGCTGGGCCAAATTAACCAATACCTTGGCCAACAACACAGAGCGGCCATCTGCCACGGGTTCAGTGATTTAAAACACGTTACCTTTGTCCCACAGGTTTCCTGCCTGAGGAAGGTCGGTGGCGGCCGGGTGCCGATGGGGATGGGGCGGCATGCCCTGCCTGGGCTGTCCTGGCTCTGCTGGGCACCCCACCAGTGCCGGCATCGGGCAGCCACTGGCCGTGGGCACCAGCCTCTGGCCCAAGGCCCGCGTCTGGCTGCGTTCAACAGGGAGGAACGTCGGCAGCTGAGCGAGAGGGGAAGAGAAAGGTGGAGCAGGGAGGAATGACTTGCCAAAAAAAAACATACGAAAGAAAACCAACTCCCACAAATCCTCTGGAACATCTCCATTTTTCCCAAGTGATACAAAACCTCAACAAATACCCATGGCTCTGTGTCGCCATGGGGCTGAATTCCTGTTCACCAGCCAGTCCCAAGCTTTGCTTTATTCTCCTGCACGGTTCCCTGGAGCCCGCTTAGCACCGGACCCCAGACATGCTCGTACTAACAGGTGTTAAAAATCATTATCTCACGGCTAAAGTGAACGGGTGGCTTGGCCACACGGCTTCTTTTACTGAGAAAAGTAGCGTAACCGTTCAGCTCTCGCCTTTTCTGACCCGTGCCAGGCAAACCCCCTAGAAGACGGGGTTTGCCAGGACCCGCGGGCAGCGCTGCGGGACCCCGGCTCTGCCGCACCTCCTGTCCCGACAGAAGCGGCTTTCCTGCCGGCCTCGGACGAGTGCTGTCGTGACATGTGCTGCCCTGCCGCGCCAGAGCTCAGTACTGCAAGCGCGGGGCACGGGGCTGCTGCCGCTGCTGCGGGAGGGGCGTGACGGCGGCAGAGTAACGTCACCGTGACGAGAGTGCAGCACGGGATGAAAGAGGCAACTAATTAGGAGTTTATCCCCTGATTCACGCAGGCAATACGTAACTTGTGCTCATATAGCAAATACTGTGGCGTTAACCTGTCCACTTTTTTGTTACCGTGCATTGGTGATGAATTTCGGGCGGGATCCCCTCCGGCTCCCTCTAGCACTGCAAAGTGCCTCTGCTGAGGTAGCTGCCAAACCTCTTTTGGTTTCACTGTCCCTGCTATAAAACAGGCTATGACAAGTGGGATATATATCGCATACTGGGGAAACAATTGCTTCTCTCAAAAACGGTTCCGTGGTCAACGTGTACTCACGTGAAGAAAGTGACCTTGTCGACTTACTCCTTTCACAGTACATCCCAAACGCACGGGCATCGCACAGCTGGGGCGTGCTAGCACTGCCTGCTAGCACAAAGCTCCCTCCAGCCACCGGTAAGACTTAGTACACGTAACTCTCCGCAGAGTTTACATAGTATTGAACAGGACTGTGCAACCTTTCGCTGGTACAATGTGTACGCTTATTTGGGCTCATGCTCTATGTTGTAATAACTGCTCTCTCACACCCTGTGACGGACCAGTAAATTGTATTTAGTCTGTAACATACTGAATGAGCGGATGTACAAGCCAAAGCTTTCATATAGTGGAAACGTTGGCAAGAGGAAGCATGGATGGTCACATTGCTGCACTGCAAACACCAAAGTGCCCCCTGATTGTTTATCTTGAGTGATTCCTAGACATTAGATCACACAGGGAAAAAAAGATGAGGGAAGCTGCCTGAAACTGGAAGGCTGAAAAATAGGGTCTTTTATATTAACAACATTTATGGCCAAATAATATCCTACACTATGACTCTGTAGGCACTAAACTGTCATTGACGCAAAGGGTGGTTAATAAACTGCAGCATCGCAGAAGCTTTTGCTATGGCACACGTGAAATTTCCTGATACTTTCCAGCCTGCCTGGAGTATTAGGTTGAGCCCTTGCAAGATCATGAAATCTCCACCTCTGGAAAAACCCTAAGCTAGTTCCTTGAACCGTGTTTTCTGCTACAAGTGGTAGCAACCATCACTACAACTGCCAGAGGAACCAAGAGCACCTGCTGCACGGCAGACTGAGATGTGCCTCGTTCCAGAAGCAGGTGAATGTCAAGATCTATTTTGACAGAAATGCAGTAGGTATCTCTAGAACCCCAGGCCCATCTGCAGCAGGGATCACAGAAAAGGAGCTTGTCATTTCCCTGCACTGTGTTCCTCTGTCCCTTGTCTCCATGAAGTGCCCACAGGCAGCTGAGCTCCTGTCCTGGCAAAGACAGTTCAGTTTTCCTTGGCTCTTGGGGGACAACTAAGAGCCCAGGTGGCCCTGGGATTAACCCTGTCCCGTGCACAGATTACTCAGGGGTCTGCTACAGGGTAGAGCTCAGTGAGACAAGGTGCATGTCCCTTGATGCCACCAAATACAAGGGAAGGCCATGTGCCTACTCCAGCCTGCCTTGGTGATGATGAGCTGTTGAGGAGCCTCTCCTAGAGCCCAATTGCCAATAATATCTCCATAATTTGGGGATTTGCAGTGTGGTCTGTATGGGTATCCACGCTGCCGAGGCTGCTCTCTGTGTGCTGTGAAGGGCACAGTCACCAAGCTGCTGGCAACCTGCTCTGACTTCGCACACTTCTGGCAATGGCTCTTCCTGACTGACTGTCTTCTTGCAGCACCTGGATGTTGCTCTGACAAGCGTAGACAGGCTGCGGAGATGGGGAGACGTCACTGGTGTGAGGGCTGCTAGGCTAAGAGCTGCTGCTGCTTGCACTGGGGTGCCACATCTTGGCCATCTCCTCCTTACACAATCCATGAGATAAAAATCAGTAGCACATACTCCAGGAAGCCCTGGGAGAGGAGTCTGGAGCACCCAAGCACAGCAAGCCAGCCAAGGCTACTCTGCAGTCTGGTCTTGATGCCCCCAAAAGCCATGTGGCAGAGCTGCGCTGTGTCTGGTGGGGACAGGGCAGTGTGTGCGTGCTGAGTGGGCCTGGGTGGGAATGGAGCTGCCGTGCCCATTCCCTCAGCTGGGTACTTCACTGAAGGCCTTTGCCTCCTCCACTCAAGCCTGTTGAGGACTTCGCCCACTCCCTGAGCTCCTCTCCAATCTGCTCCAGTCTGCCATGAGTTAGGCTATGTGCCTGTGGGTGCTCTCACGGTCACAGCTTCCTCAAAAGTGATCTCCCCCAGCATGATTCTCCTCCTCCAGACCTCTCCTAGAAAGGCCCTTCTTCCTCCGCACATAAAACCAGAAAGCGGTACATCTCTGTGAGTTAGAGGCGACGGTTGTTGAACACAATCTGGCTCACGATTCCTCCTAGTGCTCTTGCTCCCTCACGCAAAGGTGCAAAGTCCAGCAACATCCCAGCAGCTCTGAAGCCCTGCCTGCCAAAAGATGCTTTGCCTGCCAGCTTCAGAGCTAGCCCACGCTGTCAGACAGGCTCGCCTCCTGACAGAGGGGTCCTGGGATGAGGAGACCGGTGCAACTGGGCTGGGTTACTTGAGTCCTACACATATGCAATGCCAGAGGGGGTCAAAGCACTTCAGGCAGTGCAGGGCCACAGCTGAGGTCCATCGCTGACACCCTCCTTGCTGCTTTCAGGTTAATTGCCTCCATATGAAAGAGGGACACAGTGGAGCCCAGTGAGCCCCAGCTGCTGGGGTGGCAGATCCACTAACTTGTCCAAGGGAGCCAGGGCTGGAGGGAGGGTTTGGTTGCCGGATCTCACAACAGAGGGAGAGAAAGGCGGTGTAAACCACTGCAGCAGCTCCTGGGGAAGACTGGTTTTGGGAAGAGAAGGAGATAGAATGCACACACACACATGTGCGCACACAGAGCTTGTCATGCCAGGCCTCCGCAGGAAACGTGACCCTCTCAGCCTGTCCTCATTCAGGCAGTGGCCCCGTCCCTCCAGAGCAGCCAAAAGCTGCTCCTGCCTCCAGCACTTATGGTGGGAAATATCTTGGGGCCTTGGAGAAAGTGGCACTGTGCATGCACGTGCTCTCTGATGCATCTCCAGAGGCAGAGGTGACAGGCATGCTGCTTCAGGCAGCCTGGGGTACCACAGCACTCTGCATCCACCCATCCTCCGGCGGCAGGTAGGACAGTTCCCAGGTGAGGGTGAGTGGTTGGTGCATCCTCGCCCAGGGGAACAGTGCAGGAAATCGCTCTAAGTCTGGGAGAGGTGGTCAGTCCCTGGCACAAACCTAGTGAGCTGTGCATCTCCTACAGCAGCTACGTCTGGAGATAGAATCATAGAATCACAGAACAGAACCGTTGGGTTGGGAAGGTCCTTTAAAGCCAATGACCAGCCTGTGTCATAGCATCCTTCTGTTCTCTTTCTCACACACTGTGTGTGTTAAGCATGCTGAGGACTTGTTCAGGTGCCTTCCTGAAGCCTGGAAATGGTCCTGGAGGGCAGGGGCAAGTTGACATCCTTGTGTTTCACCTAATTGCTCTACAGCATGCTGCTCCCCAGCTGGATCCAACAGATCTGCTACTCACTGAGCTGCTCAAACCACAAGTGGGTTCCTGTCTGGAGTTTGCCCTCCTCCTCGGTCCTGAATGGGTTTCTGGGGAACACAGCAGACAAATGAGAAGGCAGAAGAAAAGGTAAATTTTAAGGGCAATTTGTGGTGTAAGTCCCCTACCAAAGTCATGTCACATAGTCACGCAGGTTGGAAGGCACCTTTGGACACCATCTAGGCCAGCCTTCTGCTCAAACACGGTAACCTAGAGCAGGTTTCCCAGAACTGTGTTCACTGGGGTTTTGAACACCTCCATGGATGGAGACTCCATGGCCTCTCTGGGTAACCTGATTGATCACCCTCATGGTAAAATATTTTTTCTTTATACTGAGTCAGAATTTCCCATGTTCTGACTTGGACGGTTTTCTGCAGAGCTGCCTCCCACTCAGTCAGCCCCAGTCTGTACTAGTGTGGGGGGGTTATTCCTCCCCTGATGGAGCACTTTGCAGTCTGTGTTGACCCTCATGAGGTTCCCCTCTGCTCATTTCTCCAGGCTGTCAGGTCCCTCTGGCCAGCAGGCCTTCAGCTTGGCTGTGAGGAAGGGAGCCTGCCATGGAGCAGCAGTGTGCGGGGGCCCCACTGAGCCCCCATGGGTGAATGTCAAGGAAATGGTCTCAGAGAGGTTGGCCTGCAAGGGGTAGGGGTGCATGAACATACGTTTAAGCAAGTCCATGGCTTGAATGAGACTCACAGAGAATGGTGCTTGAGGAACAGTGGAGGAGGAGAAAGATACATTGGGACCACCACTTCACATCATGGGCATACCACATAAACCTCAAATTCAGTCCTGACAGCTATAGTTATTGTTTCTGAGCAAGTGGGAGGTTGTATTCTTAGTCTAGGTGATACCATCTTAAAATGAGTCCTGGCCCCTGTGTCTCTCGGGAAGAGTGACAGAGAGAAGTGACTGTGCTTGTCTCCATGTTACTCTGATGATCCAAACTAGGCAGTTGTAAGGGTACCATGTCTGCTAAGGCCCAGCAACCTTGGTGCTAGTGACATGGGGACTTGTGGAAGGCGACAAGCAACTGTTGAAAGTGAGGACTTCCCCCTTCCCACCAGGGCTCCCAGATTGGCCAAGAACTGTGGGTTTTTGTCCAGAAAATTACTGTTAATCAGATTATCTTCTGTTTTCCTACTGTAACACAAGTAATGGAGTACACATTCTGATGGTAAAGGGTCATTAATCTCATGGAAGATGGATCCAGCATCTGTGGAGCTCTACTTCCTGCCACCTTGCCTTCTTCTCTCTCGGGAATGTAATAGTTGTACTATCCTTGCTTGTGTGCGCTGGGTACCAGAATAGCTGTGCTGGCTGGATCCTGCTGCAGGGAGCACCCCTCAAACCAGATGGGTCTGCATGACCTTGTCCAGCATCCGGCAAGTTGCAGCAGGTCTCTCTAGGAAATCACGACCGCAGTCAGGTAGCGCTGTTCAGGCATGCTGTTGCAAACAGAGCTCCCCCACACTTCTTTGCATACCTGCAACTTGCCTCTTGGCCAGCTGGCTATCTCTCATTTGATGTGCAGTTTCTAAGGGCTTAATTCTTATGTCCTTAGCTTCCCTGCTCAGTGCGCAGAAAAGAGAGCGTTGGGGATTCCAGCGGAGAGCGGGATGCAGAGTTAGTTATTGCGCTCACCAAACTCCTTTGTAATCTCAGCCATAAAGTAACACTCCGGAGCCAGTTTTACAGCGATCACATGGAGGCTAACTGGGGAGAAGCAATAAGAGGCTGGTTCAGCTGTGGGCTTTGCTTGCAATTATGGAAGTCTTCTTTTGGGAGCTAAATGGGTATGTGGTTTTAATAGCTGAAGATTCTCCCAGGAGTTGGAAGGGCCTTTTTTTGTTTCTTTCTTTACTTCTTTTAATAAAGACAACAGCAGCTGGAAGCATTTCCTTGAAGACAGCCCTTAGCATTTTTTTTTCTTTTGCTGGGGTATTGTCTGGGGAGTGGGTGGAAAGGGTTTTCCCCCACCGCAGGAGAACAAAGCATTTATAGAATAGTATTTCTGAGCAGATTTAAAGGGATGTTCTGGTTTTATATAACTTCTGTGTTTAGCAGAACATAAATATTTTAGCAGACAACAGTTATTGCACTGTAATGGTCTGACTCCCTCTGCCTTCAGTAAAAACAAGGGAGCAGATTGTCCTTTCACTGCAAATACCCGCTTTCCCTTACATACAGATCTTACCCAGGGGTGAGAACCAGGGTACAGACTCAGCTGACACTCTCGGTGCAGAGTCTATCCCGGCCACCGGCCCCGCAGAACCGATGCGATCGCCCCGCAAAGCAGCTTTGACATCCGAACAAAAAAAAAAAAAA
>NW_010527937.1:0-3390 GCF_000687285.1 Phaethon lepturus
GCTGCGCCTCGCCCCTCCCCAGCGCCGAGGCACCGAGCTGCCCTTTGGCATCTGACCTGCTGTTGCACCAGGGTTTGAGTAATGGTTCAAGCTCCAGATTCTGGTTAATTCGAGCTGCGTTTGCTGGTTAATGTGTAATCTGTGGGTAAACGGGTTGCTATAGGCTGAGCAGAGAATTATCCCCTCTCATAAAGACAGGGCTGATTTCTACTTCTCCCACCTCCCTTTCCCCAGCTGAGCCTTTACTGATGCCCAGGTTTTTTCGCAGGGGGTCACTTAGAGGCTTCACTGCTGCCCTTGCCGAGAGCTCCCGAAGGAGCCCTGCCCCAAGGAAGGGAAGGGACGAGGCCTCTCCCTTCCTCGGCAAAGCCCCCAGCGAAGCGGCGCTGCAGCCCCCGAGGCAGCGCGGAGCCCCAAGCCCCCGCAGCGGGACCCACTTCTGGCCCAGCCTCATCCCTGCGCCCCTCTGTCGCGCCGGGTTTCCTCGCAGCCAAAGTTAGGAGCAGGCACTAGGATTTTAAAAGTATTGTGGATTGACCGAGTGGTGCAGAGTGAGGGGAGCGCTGCCGCCTCCCTGAAGTATCTTCTTTCTCGGAGGAAAAAACCAAACCCCACCCTGTTTGAGCAGCGATAAGAGAAATCCTTCCTAGAAACAGACTGGGTGCAAAAGGGAAAATGCCCATCGCACACCCAACCTGAAAGGGAAAAAAGGCGCTCTCCCAGTTTGGCATCATTATGACACATTGCAGCCTTGCTTTGCAAATGAAAAAAAATGCAGCCTTCCATAGGCTGCACTTGAATTTCACCCTGAAACACGCCAACTGCCCAACTGAAGGGGGAAAAAAAAAAATAGATGCACGTTTTAGTGTTCACTAAAGCAAAGTGAGTGCTGGGGTTCTCTGTATGACTCGTTGCAGGGGAGCGCCCACCTTTGCCGCAGGACTGCTTGCTGAGGACTAATTGGAACCGCTTTGCTCTGAATAACCTACATTCATTAATCACCCTTCGCTTGACTCTGGCCTCGATCCTGCTCCCATTGAGCTCGGAGGTACAATCCCTGGGGAATTCAAAGGGGAGCAGGCTCCCACTGTTCTCCCACAGGTACCTCTCCAGCTAGAGCAGTCGTGTGTCAGAAGACGTGAGTGGTCTTAATCTCCCCATCACTAACAACATCCTATTTCTCCCATGGTCCTACAGCACTTTCCCGTTTATTAACTACATTACAAAGAACTTTCATGTGACCAGTGCCGGAGATACGCGCGTGGAGAGCGGCCCTTTGCTGGCTGGGAAATGGTGTGCACTGCGGCTCGGCCCCCTCCTCCCTCCCCATCCCACCTTACACTTAAACCTGAGGGTTTTTTTTTCCCCTCCCTAAAATGAAACATAACCCTCTGCCCGACCTCCGGGCTTCTGCTGAGCAGAGTCCGAGAGTATTTTTGTGTTTGTGCTGTAGCGTTTTCCCTGCCTGAAAATGTCCTGGACCCCATCCTAAAAAAAGAGGGGAGAAGGAAGAGAAATATCCTGGTCACACCAGTGTATATTTATTTCTTGAACGATTTCTTGCCACCACTGGGACGGTGCTGTGCGAGAAGCGCCCGTTTACAAAACAGCGCAGTGAGTGCTTTTATTTATTAGAAAGTCATCTTCGCCCTTTTAAAACAAAAGCGCTTGCGCTGAATCAAAATGCCACTTGAAAACTACCCCCACGCAAAACGTGGCGGCAAATTTTTAGTTTAAAAAATGAACTTTCCCAGCTCTTTTTTTTCCTTTCCTTTCTGAAAGCTTTTGCGCAGCTGTTTCCTCCCCCTCCCTCTGTGTAGTGTGTAGGAAGTTCTTGATCTAGAATCATTCATAATTTTAATACCAATTTCTATTTGACATAATATACTAATATCAGATAGAGAGTGTAGCTGCTTCCTGGATTTAGGGAGGAAATGATGCATATATCAGAATTATCTGCTCAGATGCCAGAACTACATTGGTGTCATTTCAGCATGTGCTGCATTGAAAGGAAATCCTCTATATTTATTACTCCGATCATCAGAGGAGCTAAATGGACCCACTGTTTCTGACACCTGTTCGGATAGCTGAAATTAAAATTTCACACAGGAGGAAAAAAAATCCTACATACTTCAATGTTAGGAATTAAGATTTTTTAATAAACTTTCTTCCCTCCCTCTTTCCGAATCGCTGTGTTGCAAGCGGCTGCCATGAGGCTTGGGCATTCCAGGGGTAGCTATGGAGAGTGGGATAGATTTTGTTTGCTCAGCCGGGACAAAAAACGATCCTGCTTGTACGCACACACACACACACACTCGAGCTGTCTGTAGTCAAATGCTTCAGATATCTGCTTTAAGTGCAGGTCTCGGTATGAATATCACAAGGTAGCACATCCCAGGACGTGGCAGAGGTGAGCGGCTGTTGAGACAATTCGTCTTTTTGGAAGGGAACTGAGCACTCAACCACTCCACACTTTTAAGGCTCCTCTAATGAATTTTTTGGGTGCAGCAGATACAAATCAATAGATTAAAACACTGTACACTCTGCAGCATCTCATTCTTGACTGCCTGAGATTGTGGGGGAGGACCGAGAATAACATTTGTCACTCTCTGAGGGCTGAGTGCATTCAGATTTGTGAGCTCTAAGCCAACACGATGCAAAAATAGTCCAGGATGTGACTTAACTTTTCAAGTGAAAAGCAAAAGGCCAGGGCAAGGCTGTGGCCAGGCGTAACGGCAGATAGGCAGCTCCAGGTCCAGCCCCAGCTATCTACCAGCTCTCTGTCTATCAGGTTGACCCGGCACAGTGTGATAACGTCTCAGTGCCCTCGATGCGAGCTGCCCGTATCTTATCGCTCTCTGAAGTTATCATTTTCTTTCACTGTTGCTGTACCCACTTTTTTCCCCCCCCAAAGTCTAGCTTTTAAATCCCTGCCCCTTCCGACGCAGCAGGGAAGCGCACAGGCCTGTAGCTGTGGTGCAGGGAGTTAGGGGGATGGAGATTGCCCTGCCTCTCTCCTTGCTTGGTTTGAAGCCCTGTGGACTCTGTGACATGATTTCCTTAATTTTTTTTTTTCCTACTCTTTTAATGCATCTTTGTGAGACGTCTTACATGGAGGGGATCAAAGCCAAAGCAGAAGTTTGCTAGAAGTGGTGTTTCTGCACCACACAGAAAAAAAAACGCCCAGCAAACAACAAATCGAGCAGTGTCTTCAAGTTTCCAGCGGGGGTAGGGAATGGAGTGCCCCGGTCGCCACTCTCGATTGTGAATTCATAAAGCAGCACAGTCCTGAGAAGTGTCCCCAGCAGCTTGTCCCCCGTTAAAGCAGAAACGGCAGTGAACCCTCTTTCAGCCTGAGCTCCGGCCCTCCCTGCCCCTCAGCCCTTGGTT
>NW_010527938.1:0-281 GCF_000687285.1 Phaethon lepturus
AGCCATTGACCGCTACCTTCTGGATGTGACCATTCAGTCAACTGCTCATCCACTCGTCAAATCCATATCTCTCCAATTTAGAAAGAAGGATGTTGTGGGGGACCGTGTCAAAGGCCTTACAGAAGGCCAGACAGATGACATCATTAGCTCTTCCCTTGTCCACTGATGTGGTCATTCCAATGTAGAAGGCCACGACTTTGCTCAGGCAGGACTTGCCCTTGGTGAAGCCATGCTGGCTGTCTCGAATCACCTCCCTGTTCTCCATGTGCCTTAGCATCGCT
>NW_010527938.1:560-3442 GCF_000687285.1 Phaethon lepturus
CTCTGGGGTGCATCTCATCAGGTCCCATAGGCTTGTGCATGTTCAGGTTCCTCAGGTGGTCTCAAACTTGATCTTCTCTTATAGTGGGAGGGACTTTGCTCCTCCAGTCCCCACCTTGCAGGCCATCCCTTTGAGAGGTGTAGGAAGAGAGACTGCCAGTGAAGACTGAGGCAAAGAAGCCATTCAGTACCTCAGCCTTCTCCTCGTCTATTGTTACCAGTTTGCCAGTCTTGCTCATCAGGGAGGGTAGCTGAAAAAGGCCTAAAGTGTTCAATATATGCAGAGGATCTATGCTGTGCATCAGCAATGAACCAGTCCATTACAGGCAGGGCTTCTTGCCTACTTTTGGGCATTCTTCTGCCAGGTGTCTGGAGCTCTCATTCACTGTTTCTTTCCATTATTTTTGTACATGTAGAAAAAATAAATGGTTCTGGTGTCACACAAGTATTCCCAATACATTTTCACCTATATAATGAAGCAGCAAAAAACATAGCAGGAGTTTAGCTTCTCTGCTAATTACAATTAAAAGTGGCCCATTACAGAGAAAGCAGTTCTTAATGAAAATTTAGACAGAGTTGAGAAGGAAGGCAAAACCCCATTTTGCTTAAAGAATCAGAAACAATGTACTGCACTCCTAACAGGACATCGTATTTTATCATGCGGTGTCTATGATTCATCTTGAAAATGAGACCTGTTGACTCTGGACTTGCCATTCAGAGTCCACTGTGTGCAGCCTGGGTTGACAATTTTGTGTGCTCTTTGGCTTCATAGATTCTCTAGGGATTTTCACAGCAAACTCAAGGTGTTGATTTTGGGCTTGGTGGGAAGCGCACCAGCAGAGTTAGCAAAAGGTTGCATGATTCACAAAAGCAAACATGGACTTTTAGAGCTCAAAGGAGAAGGTGAATACAGTTTTACATCAGTTTGAAGTGTTGATTTAGCTCTGTGTGGGTAGCCAGTCAGCTGAAGGCTGTTCCAGCCCCTCAATGAACGTTGCATGTGGTTGAATGCAGTTTGTGCTAACTGACAAGGCTAAGTTCACCTGTGCAAAGGGGAGGCTGTCTTTGACATCAAGCCCTGAATAGATCTATCTGTTGGACCTAATTTTGCCTGTCATTCAAACCTTTATGTGACTGGTGAGAGGGAAGGAATGGGAGGTAACACTGAAATGGTGCTGTGTGGCACATCTCCCTTTTGAACGCAGGGTTCTCTGTGGCGCAACGCTGGGGGTACCACAACCGTGCAAAAACTGGGGATACTACGTGTGAGGGCTTTGGTGGAAGTGGCTTAGAGGACTGTGGGGATTATCTCAACAGATGAAAGGAAATCCCATTGCAATGTGATCCAGAGAGAAGACGAGGAAAGAGACTTGTGAGTTTAGACAAAGTACTTGGACTTCTTGGAGAAATGGGAAAGGCTAATGTACGGTGGGTGATTGCTCTGACGTGCACTATATCACCAGTTGTGTGAACGCTGTCTTTCTGGGTCTATCTAAATTTACAGTAACAAAATGTTATATACCAGTCCCATGCTCTCCAAAATCAGCTATAATTGAATATAGGTGGATTGATACCACTTTCAGTATGTGCCATGTTTTATCTACTTGAGTTCAAAGCAAATTTGCAAATAATCTAGTTAAGCAGTAAAGGTTTCAGTAGAAACAGGTGTGCGCTTTCACGTGAAGTTGTGCTCTGAACAGATCCAGCAGGATCTATATTTCTGTCTTTCCTAATTTCTGGATTCAATTTTTGCAGATAAAGCCGCGTGCTTCTCCCAGTAGGCACCTGTGGCACAGCCAAGTTGCTCCAGAAAAGTTCACCCAGCACCTCCTGGGAGCTGCAGGCTGCTGTGGGTCCATGCTGCTGCCCAAGCCTAGTCTTCTTAATACTTTTCTTATTAGCTCTGTATTAACCTTGGCATCAATCATTGCCTTTACTGCTGTCTCGGGCGGTTGGCAGGGTGGGTGGTGCTCTGGGGAAGGACGGGTCCCTAAAACCAACATCTCAGTCATGTGTCTGTTATCTTACCTGTTTGCAGCTTCTTACAGAAGTTACTTCAGATTCCCTGTGCAACAGGTCACCTACCTACAGATTAAAACTTCTCCAGTGTTCAAGAAAACTCATAATCAAAAATAAAAAATGCATCTTTCACCTTCCCACAGGTCTGGTACAGTAAAGAAACTGTTCTCACGGGCTTTTTTGGATATTTTCTGCTGGGAATATTTTGTTCCAAGCTGCAGAAGAGTGCTGCACTGAAGAACAAATCATGCTATTAGTCTTGCACTTTAATCTTCCCTTTGGGAACACAGCGCTTCCTAATGTAATCTTGATGGTACCGAAAAGCATTATTATAATTTTAATGCACATAACAAATTACCATTGTCCCCTATTTGCAAAGGTGAAGGAAGATACCTTTTATGCATACGCTAGAATGAATGTAGGAAATTCTGTTCTTGTTTATCCTGGTTCAGACCTAGCCCTACTGCAGTGAAACCGTTTTTTAAGGTAGGTGTGCTCCGGATGATCACAGTGAATTACAAACTTAAAATATGTCCCTACAGGTTAATTGGGGGACAGCTGTATTTTGTGTGTTATCCTGGACTTCATGATAAAAGAAGCTCAAATTGGATTTCCAGGAGGTACTGAAAAGCCTAATCTGCATGTTGACCCAAAAGTTAGCGCATCCCCTCTGGACGCCGATGCTCAGCTCCTGCAAGGGTCTCCAAGCACCTGACTGCTGCTGATTTCCCCTCTCTGCCAGCGGAAAGCCACAGGAGCCTGGTGTTTAAATGCCTTCGCAGCCTTATCCTGAACGCTGGGAAATGCCCTCACTTCCCTGCTCCTGCTGCGTGCCGTGGGTTATGGTGCATGGTCCTGAGCAGC
>NW_010527939.1:0-1490 GCF_000687285.1 Phaethon lepturus
CTAGTGTTTCTGTGATTCTGTGATTCTTCTGCTTTATCAGGTTGAAAAAAGATTACAACAGCTTCAGCAGAACATCACAGGCTGTCCCTCACTTCTGTTTTCATTGAGGGTTACTGTAAGGTCTTTATGAGGTGTGTGTTGAAGGCTGCAAGAGGAAGGGATGGGGATGGGGTACAGAAGTACAGTTCTCACAGCTGCAGCTGCTCTTTCTGCAATAATTAAAGGGTTAAAAATCGTAGCTCCTTAATTTCACCTCAGTGGGGTTGGGATAGGGCGCAAGTAAACTTGTCTGCCCGGCAAACAAAAAGCTGAACTCCATACTGTGTTATCACAACATCCCTTTCAGGAATTGAGCCAAAAAGATTTTGGTCAGATGGTTCCCAAGAATGCAACGCAAGTGTAAAGGACTGACTTTACACTTGTAGTTATTAAATCTTTGTATTTATTTTAGGCTTTGCCTGTTTTCTGCAGTAGCAGCTTGCTCCTTTCAAGCTTAGCTATCAGACACTCTGCTTCGCGTTAACCTGTATTCTCACATCCATTTTATAACAGATAGGCCAGAAATTTCCTTTCTGGAAAACAGAACTAAAATTCAGCATAGTGGAAGTACAAAGGGCAATGCCGTTATCAAGGGATTCCTATGAACTTTTGCAACTCATTTTGGGATGCGCAGCACCTCCAAGTGACCCTCTCTTAATAAAGTTAGTAGGAAATTATGACCTCCTTAAACTTCCTCTACCCTTGCATGCAGAAAAGCTATTAACTTCTGCAGAAAGCAAGTATTTATATCCACGGTTGAAGATTTTAATATAGGTCTATTATTTCAGAGGTGAATTAAACCAACTCCGGTTTTTGAACTGAAAGCAGCAGTATTACGTAATGCTTATTTGCCTTCTAATTTGTGTTGGAAAGAGGCATTCATGGCATCTTTTCCCTGCTCTGATTTATTCTAACACTGATGTCTCTGGAATTAGCTGTAAATATGTCCTTGGCAGCTACGTGAACAAAGGTTGCTCCTGCAGCCTAAATCGTGTGAGTTGCTGAGCGCTGCTGGAAAGAGGCAGAACACCTTCTGCTTCCATTGTCTTCAGCGCAAATTGACAATGACGTGTCACCCCTTGTGTAACTCACTGGGTTGCAGGGCTGGGTTTATCATGAATTCACAGGGTTTTATCCATGCCTTGGTCTAGATCATTGGTAAGAAAAATATGTTAAAAATTGGTGAGAGGAAAGAAAAAACAGTAAGAATAGCACAGGCTAAATCCTGAGCTTGTGTGAGTCAGCACAGCACAGCTGATTCCAGTCAATCTATCCCTGCTGAGGCTCTGCTTTGAAAATTTTAATGGCTATCAATTCAGATGAAATATTTTTGATATATTGCTGAATAATGGCTTAGATGGCACCGCAAGAAACAATATCATGCCACTTATTATTCCATTTAAAAACAATATAAGCCATGTGTGAGAAATTAAATCTGTCACCCTGGGAAA
>NW_010527939.1:1521-23734 GCF_000687285.1 Phaethon lepturus
CTGTCAAAATGGTAATAGAAACAAAATTCAATTACCTATTTTCTATGTTACCCATGGTAATTCCCCAGCAAATATTAAAGGAAATTGAAGAGGAGATTATCTTGTAAAATGTTTTCCTAATATAATTATTGTTTTAATTACTTTAAGAAAAATCTGTACAATTCTGCAGAAAAACAGCTTAAAGTTATAAGAACTGCAGTTGTTTGTCAGACTAAGATGAACTGTCATTGACCATGGCCATCCCTGCTGTGACGACAGCCACATGTTTGCTTCTATAGATCTTCCTCACGCTCAGCCTTGCTGTGGCAATAATCTGGGAGATTGAAGGCGGCGATGAGACTGATGGGCTTTCGGTAGCTGTACAGAAGAAGGAAGCCTGCAAGGAAGTACCTCCAGGCCCTTTTTCTCTGAGCAGCTCCATTCAGCTCTGCAGTCTTTCCCTGACATTGCTGGCCCAGTTCCACCGTAAGTGTCAGGGTCCCTAAGGTGGCAAACATTCATTGAAGATCCAGTGACCCCTGGACTAGGTAGGAGCTGGCCTTCATTTTCCTGTATAACTTTCCCAGCTGTGCAGAATGGACGTCAGAGCCTCTCCTTGGCACTGTTTCATCATACCATGCGTGGAACAATTCAACCTACTGCAACTCCAGAGTGAGCTACAGCCCACAGGTTAACACTGCAACCAGAGGTCACAAAGACCTGAACCTGAATGTGTTTGCTAATCATTGAGATATTGCGTAAGGGTAAAGAGGGGCTCCATATGTGATGCAGAACGGACAGTCAGCTGGGACTTAGGCACCTTTGTAGATTTACCCCTAAAATAATGCATAAGGATTCTGTAAGTAAAAGTCAAGGACAAGCTATGCTTATTCCACAAAGAAATTAGAATTCCTCGAGGCGGAAATTTTTAGAAGTGAATGATGGTGTCGGGTGTTTAAGTTATGGAAAAGTTCATATTTTTTTCCAGGTCAGGTTCACACAAGAGGAAAAAAAGACAAGACAATCAAAAGGAAAATAAGATCAAAAAGAGGCCATTACATGATGGTGCTCTCGAAGACTGATGATCCTAGCACACGTAAATAAGTTAAAGCCAGCACTGAAAACTGATTTTATTCTACACACTGAGAAAAATAGCAAGAACAATGAATGCTTCACTAAGTGTGGGATGGAACAGGCTGGTGTGAGTTTATGGTTATATATTGACAATCTCCTTAATCCACCACAACCTTTTCTGTTTCCTTCCCAGATCCTTAACAGGAACAAATTGGAATTTGTGGGAGAGATTTTAAGGGTACATTGTGAGT
Organism: Phaethon lepturus; assembly: GCF_000687285.1. NCBI lineage: Eukaryota > Metazoa > Chordata > Aves > Phaethontiformes > Phaethontidae > Phaethon > Phaethon lepturus. The sequence continues at coordinate 2,826 of NW_010527939.1, forward strand.
TGTGTGTGCAGTCCACGCAGTGCAGAGGCAGTGTTGGGTGGCTCCTGCTCTCAAGAGCCTGGTCTTTTGGGCATAACCTCAACTGGAGGGTACAGAGCAGCACAGAGGGAGGCCAAGCAGCTCACGTGCCTGAACCTGGTTTGCCTTTGCACCACGGCCTGCTAGAGCACCCGACCTCGAAGTGAGCCTGTGCTGAGATCTGCAGCGCTTGACTCTCTCTGATACTTGAGCTAAACTGTTTACAGCTCACTTGCTGATTTCTCTACTCCTCCGAAGCCTGCAGCATAGAGACACCCTGATTATTATTTGCCTTCTCAACACCATCAAGAGGTCTTGGTGGTACTTGGAGCAAATGGGTAGCGTTCAGGGAGCCTGAGTCCTCATCAAAACTAGATGTGATTGACAGGGGGTATCTGTACCAAGAAATGAAGCCAGATGCATCCCTTATCCATTCTAAAGCGGCCAGCTCTGGTAGTAGCAGCAGTCTAGCCACAGCACAGTGTCTTATCTAATTAGCCTTGCGGACTGGCTATGATAAGAAGCCTGAGCGTAGCTCTGACAAGGCTGACTTCGGGTTCACAGTTAGTATTTCTGAGCTCTGCCGCACAGTACTGTGTAGATGTATTGTTTGCCTGGGGCTAGCTTGGGGCTAGCCCCACCTGAGACCGCACTGCACTGGCCGAGTACTCCCTCTCTCTCCTTTGCGGAAGTTTCTGAACTTCTCTGTATCCCAGTCGCTTCGTAGATGAGATGGAGGCTCTTGGAAAAGGGTCTAATTTTATCTTCGTTTGGTTCTTTTCTAAGCATGGTTTGTGTTTCCCTGTTACGTGGTCTAACAGATTTTGAAGGCTAAGATCAGGGAAAATGCATCAAAAGTAATAGAGAGGCATGATCAAAAGCATGATTTTGAGAGTGGGAAAAGATAACATTAGTACTGTACGAAATCCTATCTTACAATCAAAGCAAAATCTCCCACTAAAATGCCATTTATAGTTTTTGTTTCTTACATATTTTGCCAACTCTAAAAGGTAAGCTAACACTGAAATTCCCATCATTCAATGATTTCCAATACATTGAGTTAAAAAAAAAAAAAAGGAAAGGCAGAGATGGAAGTTAAATCTGCAAGCAAGCTTTGCCATCTGTGACGCAGCCAGATCTTCTACCCTATCGCTTGTCATCAAACAAAACTGTACATGCAGTATAAATGCAACTAGGGCTTTACTGATAGTTATTAAAGATAGATCTGTTTCGTGCTTTGTGCACAGATATGGACTTTCAACTGAAATGACTTATCAAAGTTGAAATTATATTATAAATTAATTCTAAATGAGGTGTTATTTTATCACAGAAGTGTGCTTGCAAGCAGAATTAGTACATCTGTGTGCCCTGTTTTATTTCAAGTTGCTATGAATATGTGTTTATTTCTTGATTCACATTTGGAAGCAGGGGGTGAAATAGTCCAAAATGAGTAACTTATTTAATGAATTTCGCTGGTCTTTGCTGCCCATGAATTGCCACAAATATATGAATTTTAAAACGCTTTCATGATTTGAAACTATTTGGAGATTTCAACAGTTTACAAAAGTAATTCTTGATCTGTGTATCAGTAAAAACAAAATGGCAGTACGGATTACAACTGGCATCTGTAAAGAGGAGTTAATTAAAATGTATTGGATGACTATTGAACGCTTTTATGTTTTTTCCTAGGGTATATTTATATCTTGACTACTCTGTAGTGAAAAATATTAAATGCAGTCCATTTAATCTGAAAGGAGCTCAGGTATTGCTCTGACAGTGTGGCTGTCATGGAGCCAATGCCAACAAAAGCCAGCAGCCCAAAAGTCTAGAGAGAGGTCTAGGAAGCATTTCTGAGCTTTATTGCCTTGCCCTTGGAAGTCAGGCTAGCCAGGGTAAGGCTAGTTCAGATAAACAAGGTATAGACTTCGTGTGCACCACTTCACATAAGGTCACTCTGGGCTAGATTTGAGCTCAGGCAACAAGGAATAAACACCTGGAATTGCTCTGTCCCAGAAGCAGCCTTGTGTCAAAATCTCAGAACAGCTGGAGACTAGACTGAGCTTGCATTTTGTGCTAGGCTTATCTCAGTCACATGGAAACTATTACTAAAAATGATAGGCTTGCTTTCAAAGAAATCAAGAAGTACAGTTAATATTTTTGTTGTTAAAACTGCTGTTTACTTTTACACAGGCAAAAGCAGCGTAGCACAGAATCTGGAAGCATCCCTGAGGAAAGTGCTCTGAAGAACCACCTCCTTGAACACGTTTTCTGTACCTCTTGTTTAACTACTTCACATACTCATTTTCCAGTCATCATAGCCACATTAGTTAATAAATTAAAACATAGAAGCATAGAAGACTTTTATCAAGCTTGTACAGACTGTTATTAGCATATTTACCATGGCCAAATTGTTTCACTTGATTTATTTCTAAGTCAGAAACAGTTTCAGCATTCATCAAATGAGCTGGAATGCTCATCAAAAAACATCTTTATTTGCTCTTTAGCCAAAAATCAGGTTTATAATATTCTGAATAATACATTATCTATATCCATCCATCCATTCATGCAGAACTCAATTCTCTTAGGCTAAGCAACGTTTTAGGTTTAAATTTCCCTGCATTTCTCCAAAGGTAAAAAAGATCTTTGCAAAACACAGTGAGTCAAAAGGGTCTATTTTCATCCAGCATTGGGAAGGGAATTCTCGCTCCCTTAAGTAGGGAAATTTGTATATATGAATTTACGTCTTAGATCCGTGTCCCTTAAGCTCTTCTTGCAGTTACTCCAGCACCTATTTCAGTATTAATCTTATCACTTGTGTTTTGCCCGCTAGGCCTCCTGCCGCTTTGCTTTTACAACACTTCCTATTTTTCATATTAGCACTAGGAATTCCTACTGCCTCGCAGTGCATTCAAGGCTTTGGGTTTTATTTCACTAATGGGGCCTTCTTGAGAGGGGGATATTATTCAACTTTTAGCTTTGTCTGTTGTAGAGCAATATGGTACTCTATTTTTCATCCATGTAAGTATATTCAATGATGGAGGCTTTTTTGTTTTTTAAATGAAGGTAGTTTACTGGGCTTTGCAGTCTTCCATTGCTTCAGAGATTACACTTCATCACTGAAAAGCAAATCAGCAAGTGAAAATAACAATGAGGTGTAGGGGGACAAAAAAAGAAAACAACCCACAGGGCAGTCAAGATATTGAGGGAAAGATTAGGGGGCAGGTAAGAGGAGTGAAAATACAGGGGATAAAAGAGAGGGTCCTGGGGCAAAAAAAAAGTAAATTGAACCTCCTCGCAAGGTGAGATATTTGCTTTACCAGCAACCATGGCTGGTCCTTTTACCACCTTCAACATATTCTCCATAGCATCAACAGAGAGCTCATGCATTAGAAATGCATTCAACTTCACTCCCTCTTCAGACTGGGAACTTTCCTTCTGTTTTTAGAGGCTTTTCTCATGTGGCCGAAACTAAGCGCATGCACAGTAGCTGGTTGCTTTGAGACCTGAATTCTGAAAGGAGCAGCACTCTCTTTTTTTATATGCAAGTAAGATTGAAAAGTTGGGGCATAGCTATTATCCAGCTTAGGTATGCAGACAAAGTCATTACTCCTGAAGTGTGTGAACTCCTTACACCACTGCAAGAAGGACTGCTTGCAGGGCACTGCCGGGTAAAGAAATCACATCGACTCCATGGTAGCAGGAAGAAGTTACAATGCAGATAAACACGTGTAGTCCAACGGCTCTTATTTTCTATCTTTTACCTATCTTTTTCTAAGCAAGTGTTTGGATTTTCTTCATGTTTCATGTGTTTACACTGTGCTTTGGAAGGCACAAGTGTGCGTGGGTGGCAGGGACAGCTTTAAGATGGTCTTCTCCATCCAGACCATGAGGGACAACATCCACCTAAGGTATCTGTGTCATCAGCGTGGGTCGGAGATGAGTCTGGGCTTGCAAATGGGCTTGGACCACTCAAATGGGCAGCACAGGCAAAACCAGAAAGGCCAGTGAACTTGCCCAAAGTCACAGGGGGAGGTAGAGGTGGAGGAGGAATAGAGCTGAGATCTTCCAGGATATCCAGACCCTGTTACTCTTGGATTATCCTTCCTTACTGCAACAGGAGAAGCACCAGGGTCTGGTACGCAGTGAGAGAAAGAAGGGATTCAGAAAGTTCAGAGACCTAAAATATGTGTGTCCGTATGCATAGCCATATCTTCCAAAAGTTACAGAAGTAAGTGCATATAAATTCCTGACTTATGATAAGAACTTTTCTTCATAGAAGAAGGACACATAAATTTAAAACTCCAATTTTCTTATGTTTTCTGAAGATAAATGAAAGCAAGTTAAAATGTAACCATGCTGTAACAACAAAGAATTTGCATCCAAGGAATACATTAGTAAGTGAATACAGTTTTCATGTGATTGCAGTCATGATGAAGAAAAATGCACTGTGATCCTATTGTAGCTTATTTCTGCAACAAATCACAAAAGCAGGTTTTCCATCTTTATTTTTTTCCTTGACTTCGTTTTTTTAAATCTTTGGGAACATTGTACATATAGCTAGTAAAATGTAAAATATATCTACATTTATCCACATAATGTTGGAAAGCTTTATTTTTCATCTTTAAACAATACTAAACCTGGTCATTTATAGGAATTCATGAAAATGTAGTTCTTGTAGACTCTGTGAGTCATGCTCCGGAGATGCTTATGAATTATATTGCCACTCTCTCATAGCTCTCCTAAAATTCTTTACTGTTTTGCTTCACTGTGCTCTGGCCTGCAAATTGCAGCCAACTTCAGTTTTTATAGGTATACATTTTTATATTTAATGGCAGACTTTATTGTTGTGTTTATTTTATTGTTGCTCTATATTAAATCTTATTGTACTTAATTTTTCAAATGCTGTTGAAAGTCATCAAAACCATCTCATTCTATTACTTTTATTTGAAAAATCTTTGAAAAAGGGAAAGGTGATATTAGCAAATATAAAGAAGTGGACTTGATGTTTGTCTTTTGCAAAATAATGAACTAATTTATAACGGCTTTCCATACCAAGACTACTGCCTCACTCTAAAATGTCCTAATAAAATTTGAGGAGCTACTGCCTATAAGGTATAGTTAAAGCAAAAGCGAGTAGAAAAATATTCCAAGAAATGAGGTGATCATCCTAAATAATTTTAAGCTAAGGAAAATTAATTATCACAGGTAGGAGTAACAGAAGATTAATTTATCATTCATTCATTTAACTTCTTTTTGAATATTGAAGCTAAGGCTGAATGAATTTGAAACTCAAAAGGCAAAAGCTTTTTTTCTAAAACCTGCAAATTCTGAGCACGCCCCAATTTGTGTGTGCAAAGCTGGAGGATCTTGCACACAAGTACAAGTATGTAAGTACGCAAAACAAGCACTGGCATCTGTCATTTGTTATTTCTATTAACAAGTGCTCAGAGGGCCAGCCTGGGACGCCTTTGAAGATTAAGTCTGTGCAAACAGCAAATAAGTAACAAGCGTGACACTAATTTCTAGGAACATGCAAAGCTTCCCTCTGCCTCATTCCTTTTCAAGATATGATGAAAAGACTTTCAAGGTTTTAAAATGTCAGGTAAACTGGACTTTTGGACCTGTTGGATATTTCATTGCAATAGGGGGTGTAGTCCTATTTATGCATAAAGGAATATAATCAAAGGAGAGTAGGTATTTGTATACATACATAAACTGGATCTCTTAGAAACTAGCCTTGCTACCTTCTTTCATTATCTCCAGACACCTCCTTTAGTTTCCCTGTATTTGGAAGAGCCTCACACCCCAGCTGTCCTTCACCAGGTCTCTACTTTCCCAATAACAATATATTGACAAAAACTTACTTTCCCTTGTCCTTCAAACATCTGTCTTTGCCCAAGGCAGAATGACCATTAGCCACGAAGGGAGGGCACAGCATGTGGCCCAGTACATCAAATTATACTACTGCCTTAAAAAAGGCCCCTTAATAATAATCACTCTTTCACTATTTAAAAATTCAAATTAATTATATACCTTTGTGAAAGGTGACATATATAGAACCTATGTGCGGAATTACTTAAAGTCTTCACTATTTTTATCCTTGCTTGGTAAACTTGCTTGGTAAACATCAGTTTTGCTTCGCTTCTCTGCTGGTCCATGCACCAAGGAGGCATCCTGATTCACGGCATTTGTACATGTATCCACGAGTGCAGAAGATGCAAATAGCTCAGAAATGAGCTCAGCCTCCCTGCTAAGCCTACAGGGAGGAAGGAACAGCTGGGAAAAAGGAAGTGCAGCTTGAATCATAGCTCTCCATTTTGCTTGATAAAACATCACAGAATATGAGGCTAACAAATGAGTGGCCCCGTCTTTGTACAGTAAGCATACAAGGTTGTGCTAGCAAGATTCATCCGTTTCCCATTTGCCACCCTTTCACCGCAGTGTGCGGGCTCTGAATCGTTACGTACCTTCAAAACAAGCACACAACTGAGAGACCCAAAAAGCAGGACCGTTCTCCTGTGGAGGGCTTTCGCTGCCCCTTCCTTCCCCCTCTCTCGCCAGAAGCAAGCAAATACGCAGCGCTACCGTCTCGTCCCCGCTCTGCTCTCAGCCCCCAGCAGCATTCGCCAGGCGCCTGGCTAGGGGAGCAGCATCCCTGCGGGCAGCTCTGGCTGTCCTGCTGCCATTGCTCAACACGTTTGGGAAACCGCTTCCGAGTATCTGGCTTCTGACAGCTGATTCTCACCAATTGCATTATGTCTCGCCGTTAATCTACCGCTTGATCTATTTATTTGTCCATTTGCTGACTCATCTCTCTTCCCATTAATACTTATTTAATAACTTACCTCTTTCACTGATATCCTGCTGTCCGCTACTTATCTGCTGAAATAATTCATTGCTATGTGCTTTTTTGTTCCTCTAGGTAGCTTAGACAGTAACTTAATTGATTCCCTTCCTTTTAAAGAGACATTGTTGCCAACTCTGCTTCCTCAGTTAATCATTTAATTTAATCTCTTAGTTCCTTTTTGTCAGCTACTAAAGGAACAGGTTGCCCAGAGAGGTGGTAGGTGGCCCACCCCTGGAAAGATTCCAGGTCAGGTTGGACGGGGCTCTGAGCAACCCGATCTAGTTGAAGATGTCCCTGCTCACTGCAGGGGGGTTGGACTAGATGACCTTTAATGGTCCCTTCCAACCCAAAGATTCTATGATTCTGTGAAACTACGCTCTTGACTGCTTGAGTCTCACTCTTCAAACTCACCACCCTGTACAAGTGCTCTCCTGTCATCATCCTTGTAACAGTTTTCATCTCTATTACTCTCTTCCTCCTTCTCCTTGGTCCTTCCTTTCCCATACTTTCTTTCATGTCATCTGTCATTCATACTGTCTTTTCATTTTCTCCCTTTCACTACCCATACCACATCACACTCTTAACTACCATTTTGCCACCCAAAGCCGTCCTTCCCCTCCTTTCATCATTCTATTATTTGTCATCACCATATGTAAAGATAATGCAATTACAAAAATTATACTTGTAATTACACTTTAAATATGTTTTTTTGATACCTGTAACTGTCCCCAATCCACAGGTTGGAAAATTTGCAATGTGACCAGTGGGAACTGTACAATACAGCTTAATTATTAAACCGGCATTGGAATAGCATTTATATGAAGCAGAAGAGCTGGAGGATAAGAAGTCAATAAAAGTATATGAATCCCTAGTAATAATATACAGAAAAGCAAAGCAAAAGCAAAAGCTAATTACTAGAGCTGATGAATAGATAATTTTAAACTTGTCAAAATACCCTCTTGTACCCTGGCTTCAAAACAACCAGCTTTTACTTTTGCACTAAAATAGAAAATTGAAAGCAATATTTTGCCTCTCCCCTTTTTTTCCATTTTGAATTTGCTTTTGTTACTGAATGTAAAGAGGGGAATGATCAAGTTTCTCCCTCTCTTCCCAATGTCTGTATAATTTTGCAAAATTCTGGTAAGTTGTAAAAGTTACCCAGAGAAAAAATAAAGTTGGTAATGTTCCCACTTTGAAACTTTGGCAAAAGTGGTAGAAAACTTTCAAAGTTCGGAAAACCAAGGGTCTGGCAGATTCTGAAGAATACAAAATTCTTTGTGAAATTGTATTTATTTAACATAAATTCACCATCTTAAAAAAAATAGTTATCAAAATGGTGAGAAATTATCTTTTTGAAATTATTGCTACTTTTACTCTTTTAATTCTTTACTGCAATGCAGTATTTAGAAAACTGAAGTCAAGCATGCTTTCAAACTTAAAATACCTTGAGTAACCTACTTCAGTTTTATTGGAATTTTCATTTCTAGGTATCTTAAAACAGACAAGATTTCTTGTCTTCTGGTGCCAAGCCTAACTATGAAATCTCAGTAATCTTTTCACAATACCTTCTTTTTACAGATGTAGTGATGCATATGTTTTACAGGTCATCCTTTTTGCCTTTCCCTATTCCAGTGCAAATTTATTTTATTTGAAATAAAAACTGTATTTTTCTTGCAAAAATAAATGTACTTTTTATTACTTAACATTCTACACAGATTTGAAATTTATAATTTTCTCTACTTTCTGGAATTGTAAAGCAGAATAAAAAGAGTTGAATATGGTCCTGAACAGTATTTTTTTTTGGTTACTCAATTAACATCTAAATGTGACGTTAATGTGGTGGGACTCTTCAACCACTCACTGCCTTTTGGCATTCTGACTCTTCTTACTCTCAGTCTGTATCCTCTCTTTCTTGACAACTCAAACTTAATGTCATGATAATTTTGCTGGATGCCCCAGCTACAAATACCTTGAGGAAAAATGGGCTTCATTTTTACTTCCTAGTTGTTTTCAAGACTGATAAAAGTGGCTGATAGCTGAGAGGAGCTGAAGTTCCAGGGAATCAATATTTTTTCACAGAACCAATAGCTTTTTAACAGAGCATTAATATTACTCATTCATTGATAACTTATGGGCAAAGGTCAGCATTTCTAAATATCTTGTTCTATCATTCTTTTATTGTGTCCTTTTTGTGTTCTTTAAAAAGACTCACTCTTAAATAACCAAGAAAATATGAAACACTCAAGGAAAACATTTTCTTTTATTTCCCACTCAATTTCAGAATGCCTAATGATGGCTTGGGCAAACACATGAATGTCTGGCTTAGTGCTGATTTTATGTGTGAAAGTAAATTGAAGAAAAGCTGATGCGGTGTGAAGACATCCAGCAGAGCAGCCATTAATGCAGATAAGAAAGTCTATTATTGCACAAGAGTAAAACAAAGAAATGCGTGATTCAAATATAAATAACAACATCTGAGTTGTAATTAATGAGATAAACTTAATTCTCATAATACATTTCTGTATATATGTATTGCAACTTCATCCAAGATGCCTGACTCCAAAATACTAAATCCTGCTTCTCTTACACCAGATCCATATCCGCTAACTCCATGGATAACAAAAGAGCTTTTCCTGATTTGTACTTGTGGGGAGAATCTGAAAACTCTTGCTTTAAGCACAAAACTTGTGAATAACAAGTCAGTTCTACAAACCAAGCGGACCGTTTTAGTGATAAACCATGGAAGCTAACACAGACACCTACTGTTTGTAATCAATAATTTATAGGGTGTGGTACAGTGTTTTAGAAAGAATGAATTAGAAAAGAGCCTGGTGGTTGCAGAGGGTTGTACCCAAACATGGATTCATGGTGGGTCAGAGCAGAAAAGGTGCCTGTGGGTGCTCAAACAGGGGACTGTGAGTAGAAGTGGAAAAGTTACAATTATTGAGACCATCGATGTCTACTCCCTGCGGAGTCCACAGTTTGGAAAATAAGTTAGTAAACAGGAGTGCGTATAAGCACAACACAGGAGAGTGTTTACAAGTAGTTTTCTGTTTCTGGAAGATGTGTCTTCCAGCTGGATGCTAAAGAAGTTCTATGTGTTTAGCTTAATACAGAGAAGGTTAAGTGAGAAATTTGATCTCATTCACACAGTACCCTTAAATCAAGATTAGACATCTTGTCCAAAAAAGCACTTTTGTTCATGCAAAGCATGTGAGCTCAGTGGAAGAACTACTTGGGGAAATTTTGTGTGCTGTGTTATAAAGATCAGACAGAAGTAAATACAAAAGGGAATAGGTATATCCCTATTTTTTCACTCTTTACTAGGATCAAGTATTATGTGTGTATTTAGTATTATTGGCATTCGTGAAGTCTGATTGGTCTTGTGTACTGGTTTCTCTCTACCTTTTTCATGATTCTCTAGAAAAGAACCTTCCCTCATGCTTTCTATCATTTCTGTATGGACAAACAAAATCAGAAGTATGTCTATGAATGTGCAAGTGAGGAATGTGAACCCTACCATATCTGTGAATGAGACTGTTGCAGAGTCTCTGATTCCGGGAGCCTGCTTTGTGATTCTTTTGCTGTTAAAACTAATTTCTGTTCCAAGCTACTAAGTCAGCTTGGTATCATAACAGTTTCCAGCCACCGAGTTTCAAGTCACTGTACAGTAATACCCTGCTGTGCCTGTAACTCAAGCATAGCTTTTTGTTTTCAGCTGTTTTAGTCAATGGTAGGGAGGTAGACCTGCAAGCTGGCCAACAATTATTTCCTTTTTTTCTTTCCCATTGAGAGTATAGAGAACCAGGGTAAACATTTACATACATGGACACTCTTCTTTCTCTCTAATGTCATTGATACTCATGTGCAACAAACCTCTTGTGAGAGATGGGTCAGCTGTTTAATATGGTCATTTCAACTTTCAGGCTATGTTTGTTGCTGCAGTTAAAATAGGTCTATTCTCTGGCTCAAAGGCCAAATGGCCTGGCACAGCTCCCATCTACAGAACCTAAATGATCTTCTCTTCTAAAATACTCAAAAACACTTCATCGTGCAGCCCACTGGGGACGGTCCTGCCACATGCAACTGCCCGAACGGTTCCTGGGTGCTGCCTGGAGGACTGGACAGCTTGCAGGGAGCATGTGAACAATTATGCAATATGAATAGTCATGTTTCAGTATTGCTGTCCATGCCTTGGGCTACCATAGTAAGGTTGTAGTCTTGGTGTCTTTTGAGCTCAGATATGCCTAGAAGCTTTTTCCTGGCTGTGGTTGCTAAGAAAAAGAAGAGAAAGGCCTGCTATTATCTGGTCTATGCCTTCAAAGCAGGAAAGAAATGTGTTCTTTCAGCACAAAAATGTGTCTGAAGAACTGCAATATACAAATATAAGGGCTCCTTGCATCTCTGCTCTATATTCTCTTGAGCCTAGACTTTGGGCCATGCCCACCTCTGAGTTCATTAAAAATTGTCCATGTTCATTAGATGTAAAGGAACCAGCTATCCAGCTGTACAGAAGACAAAATAAAAAAATAATAAAAAAAAAAGAAAATACAAATCCTTCTTCCTGCCCCAATCCTGTGGGCTTTACTCATGAAAAAAATTCTACCAGCTTCCATTTTCAGCTTTTCATTTGTCCCTGTGGTATTCTACAGTCATATCAAACTTTTGAGGCTACATGGATCTACTGCTGATAATCAAGGCACTGCAACTATCTCTCCTTACTAGGATGAAATTATGTGTCCTCGGAATCAGCATAACGTTATCATTGAGTGTGCCCCTAACTAAGGGAGGTCTCCAGTCCTGCTGTGCCTGCAGTGTGATAAAACATGCAGTGATGTGGTCCTGATGACATTTTGACACCATTTTCTTCAGGACATGTTTTAGTTCCCTTGGGTGTATTGGAGCGTGATTTGCCAGGGATGTGAGTAGCAGCTGCATGTAGGGCTGGGCAGTATCTTGGCACTTCTCTTAGGCCAGGAATACTATGGACAGTCAGAGATGTGCTGTCAGGGATGCCTGTGGCTGAGTGTAATAGCTGCTATCAATGATACTTTGAGATCTTCTGATGAGAAATACTGCAGAAAAGCTAAACATTATTACTAGGTTTAGCTCTGTGAAGAAATGTGCACTGTCAAACTGTGACGGTGTGATTGTAATTGTTCTATATTTTAAACACTGGCTCCAGTCAACACACACATCCTCCAAATGCCTCTGTTTCCTTCTTTCTACAGTTTTCTGGCATGCTCATAGGTAGTTGTGTAGCATAACAGACACATTGTTCTCCAAGTACTCTAAATTCTTAACATGTATTAGGAAAAAAAAAAAGAACTGAAGTTTTCTTTTTGCCACTGTCCTTAAGAGAATTTTCCTAGCAAAATTTTTCTAATCTCTGCACATCAGCTTCACATTTTCCCTTCTAGTCATTACTGGAAACAGTTCATGTGTTTATTGTCTAAAAGTGGGTATTTTACCTTTTGATTATTTTTGTTTTATTTAGGATTTTTTTTTTTTTTCTCAGCACTTTGCTGCTTTACAATCCTGTCCTCAGTGTTGTAGTTATTGGAAGGGTGTATTTTCTTATGCACTGAAAGAAAATCTTTAGGACACAATTTAAAAAAAAAATTTGGCATTTACTTAAGCCTGCCTTCTCTGATGTTTATAACAGAGGAGATTTTTACTATTGATTCCTCCCCTTTGATTCATTTTGAATTGTGCTTGTTCAGTACCACTGCAGAAAAGACCTTGCAATTTTTTACTTTTTTTCAGACTATTTCACCTGAAACAAAGGAGAACACTCACTAATGAAATAATCACATCCCATATCCTCATTTGCTGTATCTATATGGGTCAGGATGCTTTGAGCATACTTGAAGCCAAATTCTCTGGCTACTTGCAATGTTGAACTCAAAGAATGCCTTCAGGAGCAAGATGATGTTATTTCAGCTGGTGTGTCATACAGGCAAATGCCAGTCACAGTTGTGCTACAACACCCAGACTGCTTGCACATAGCCAAAAAGAGATGATGGTCACTTGGAAATGACCCTTCCAAGGGTGCTCCCTGTTTACCTGTACCAGAAGGTGCCATATCTACCTGCACTTACTCTAGAAGGACATTCAAGATAATCCCTGCCAGCACACCCTCCTGCCGTGTCCCAACACCAAGAAGCTACTATACCCAGTGCATATTTCACAAATGGTATGTCCAAGGCAACATACTCAGCATCATTTTCACCAAGCTTCCGTTACCACAATAGTACCCTGGTGCCTCTGAAAGGGTACCCCTACACCACTATATAATAGGATAAGGCACTCCATGTATACTCAAGGGTGTCACTGAAACCTACTTACTGAGACAACTGCAAGTGGAGGGACACCCAGATGGACCAGATATAGCACCCATCTGCAGAAGGTGACTCCTTTCTGCAAAGAAACACGCATCTTCACATACCCACCTCTGTTTTGATTGTTCCATGAGAATTCTTGGTCAGATGTCACTGGGCTGGTGGGTGCTTTTATAGGAGCTCCTGAGACAGATGGAGGCAGATGAGTAATGTTCACAAGCTGAATGAATAAACGTCTCTCTTTTTAACCCTGGCAGGAACTTCACCACAAATTCATTACCATACTCCTGCATATGCAGTGAGCTGGACAATGCTTTGACTCAGGCATCCAAGAAAGTTGGTCAGCTGAACCAGCTCCAAGTTGGCTAAGGTAGAAACACGATAAGGAAGAGAAATTTTGGTTTCACACAAGTTTTCTTCTTCTGCGCCAGAAACTGTTTCCTCCCTTTATTTCTAAACGTGTGTGTTAGAAAGTTTTGAAGGATATGTTTCACAAACTCTGTATCAATCGCCCTAGCTCTGGGAGATTCTAGCCTGAATGTTCCTGACAGTTGCTTCATCCCTCTGCAAAGGGAGTCCTGTCTCAACCCCATCGCCCTGCACTTTCTTTGGCCAACACAAGATGACAATTAAAATTTGGCCTTGTCAGAGAGGAAGAGAGGAGAGAGTCATTTCAAACAAGTACGCAGGAGAGCTTACATGGCAGACAGTTGACCATGCTGCATTTTTTATTCTCTATAGGTCTTTATCTGGGTGTTGAAGATTTTCAGCCTACATTTAGTCTTCAGGTACAGGACCAGGACTCAAAGGGAAGATGGTAGAAAAAGTTGAGATCACTGCTATAGTCTCTACATCATTTATGTGAATGCAAACATTAATGGTACAACGTGGTTTCCTCTGGATGTTTTGTAGTGAGACAGTTTAATGAATAACAGAAATATAGATCCTGATTTCCTACTTGACCCAAATCACAATCTGTTGAGCATTATGAGGTTCTGCTTTCACAGGGCCAGGTACAGATGCCACAGAAGAATGCTAGTCTGAGGTTTCATTTTAAGAAACACAGCTGCAACATGTTTTATTGGTGTTCTTAGCTCAGTGAGTACCCAGTTTTGATCTGCTTTTCATTCAGAGGTTAACTTACTGTTGCAGAGCATGCTACAGTGGTCCAAAATAAATTCCTCTATGCAAAGAGCATGGGCATTTTTCTAGAACTGTGGTTGTGAGACCACAGGAGTACTGTCCTTACTATGGTTGTGGCAAAGAATCCTCTTTCATGTGGGCTTTCATGGGGAAAAGGCCAGAGGTGTTTTGAGCTGAACTACATTACAAAGAGAATTAGGTTTCCTTCACTTGATGATATGCCTTGTCAACAGGGGCTAGACCCTTTGTTTCTACTTCTCATCCTCCGAAGTCTCATAGAAAAGCAGAGCAGACTGAGGACTTTATGTGGGTAAGTACAACCATTTCCAACCCTTCGTCTTTCCATGCAACCACAGGCCTGCCCTGCCAAGGAGGAAACACAAGCAATACGAGCTGTTAGCCAAGGACCAGAAATGGTGTAAGCTGAAGGGCTGGCTGCTGTTGTCAGTGAGCGTGGCTGGAGCTCACTGTGATGCTGGAGAGATGGCAGGGCACAGTGATATCTGAGGTGTGACAATAGGAAATGTGACTTCAGGTAGTGCCAGTATTGGTGTAAGTATCACTGCTAGGCTTCATACTGGGATTGGGACTTTCAGGGTATGTGTATACCTCAGCTGAGTCTCCTTCCTGCAGTCTCTACCTGACCCATAGCTGGTCAGCATATATTCAGGCTTTGAGACAATCATGGATGCTCAGGACCAGATGGTGTGGCATGTGTGACCATTGCTATGGGGTGGAGAGGTGTAGTGCATGGGAGCCTGTTGGGATATGAGTTTCTCTATAGCCTTTCTAGATCATGACCTGGGTGGCCTGTGGGATCATGGCATCCATAGTGTGCAAGAGGTCATGATCCCCAGGTGTTAGAAATCAGGAAAGGAGGGCAAGAGACTGGCATGCCTGAGTTGAGACCTGTGGTCAAACTAAAGGGCAAGAAGGAAATTCACGGGCTGTGGAAGCAGCGACAGGTATCCTGGGAAGAGTACAAAGACACTGCCCAGTTGGATACAGATGCTGAACTTGAAAGTGATGTAAAGAAGGGCTTCTACAGGTAGAAGCCAGAAAAGGAAGATCAAAGAAAGCTTACCCCCGCAATAAGCAAGACTGGGAACAACAGATGGGGAGGAGGCTGAGGTACTCAACAGCTTCTTTGCCTCAGTCTTCACCGGCAATCTCTCTTCCCACACCTCTAGAGTGGATGGACTGCAAGACTGGGACTGGAGGAGCAATGTCCCTCCCACTGCAAGAGAAGATGAGGTTTGAGACCACCTGAGGAACCTGAACATGCACAAGTGTATAGAACCTGACAAGATGCATCCCAGAGTCCTGAAGGAAGTGGCTGATGTAGATGGCAAACCACTCTCCCTGATATTTGAAAAATGCCGGCAGACCTGATGTAGTTGCCAAGCCACTCTCCATGATATTTGAAAAGTCCTGGCAGACAGGTAAAGTCCCTGGAGACTGGAAAAAGGGAAACATTGCACCCATTTTTTAAAAAGTTAGCAAGGAGGACCCTTGGAGCTACTGACCCATCAGCCTCACCTCTGTGCTTCGGAAGATGATGGAACAGATCCTCCTAGAAACTATGCTAAGGCATATGGAAGACAGGGTAGGTGATTCGAAACAGCCAGCATGGTTTCACCAAGGGCAAGTCCTCCCTGATCAACCTAGTGGCCTTCCATGATGGAGTGACCACATCAGTAGACAAGGAAAAAGCTACAGATGTTGTCTATCTGGATTTCTTTAAGGCCTTTAACATGGTCACCTAAACACCCTTTTCTCTAAATTGGAGATACATGGATTTGATGGGTGGACTGTTGGGTGGATGAGGAATTGTTTGGATGGTCGCATCCAGAGGGTAATGATCAATGGCTCAATGTCCAGATGGAGACAGGTGACAAGTGGTGTCCCTCCGGGGTCTGTACTGGGACCAGTACTGCTTAATACCTTCATCAATGACATAGACAGAGGGATTGAGTACACCCTCAGCAAGTTTGCAGATGACACCAAGTTGAGTGGTACGGTTGACATGCCTGAGGGACAGGATGCCATCCAGAGGAACCTAGACAAGCTCGAGGAATGAGCCTGTGCGAACCTCACGAGGTTCAACAAGGCCAAGGGTGGGGTCCTTCAGATGGGTTCGGGCAACCCCTGGTATCAGTACAGGCTGGGGCCATTAAGGGATTGAGACCAGCCCTGCCAAGAAGAACTTGGGGGTACTGGTGGGTGAAAAGCTGGACAGGAGCTGGCAATGTGCGCTCACAGCCCAGAACGCCAACCACATCCCAGGCTGCATCCAAAGCAGCGTGGCCAGCAGGTTGAGGGAGGTGATTCTGCCCCTCTACTCTGCTCTGGTGAGACCCCACCTGGAGTACTGCATCCAGCTCTGGAGCCCTCAACACAGCAAAGATATGGAGCTGCTGGAGCACGTCCAGAGGAGGGCCACAAAAATGATCAGAGGGGTGGAACACTTCTCCTATGGAAGAAAGGTTGAGAAAGTTGGGGTTGTTCAGGCTGGAGAAGGGAAGGTTCCAGGTAGACCTTATTGCAGCCTTCCAGTACTTAAAGGGGGCTTCTAAGAAAGATGGGGACAGACTTTTTATCAGGGTCTGTAGCAATAGGACAAGGGGTAGTGTTTTTAAATTGAAAGAAGGCAGATTTAGACTAGATATAAGGAAGATTTTTTTTACGATGAGGGTGGTGAACTAGTGGAACAGGCTGCCTAAGAGAGGTGGTAGATGTCCCATCCCTGGAAACACTCAAGGCCAAGTTGGACGGGGCTCTGAGCAATCTGATCTAGTTGAAGATGTCCCTGCTTATTGCAGGGAGGTTGGACTAGATGACCTTTAATGGTCCCTTCCAACCCAAACTATTCTATGGTTCTATGATTCTATGATTCTGTGATTCTACCCCTCTCAGCACTAGAGAGAACATGGGCATGAGCAGATCCTCCTAGAACTGTCTTAAGGGGTGGGGTGTGGGTGCTGACAGGACACTGCAGTGTCTCAGGACAGACCTTCAGTACTTCTGAAATAACAGATAACATAACAGATGGCTTTTTGACTCTGCTAAAGCTGTGAAAATGGATCTTCACATGGGTGTAACATTTACTCCAACCCAAAATTTCACAGTGGTGATATCATGTTTCCTTCTAGAATACGGTACCTGAGGTAGGCCATTAAATGGCATTTTTTTTTGAATGTCTGATACCCTTGGGAGTAACCCTATGATCTCACACAATTTAGGAGTTGGTCTCAACAAGGTGGAGGTGGGAGGCAGGGAGCGATATTGCATTGGTTTGCAAAAACTTGAGAAGTCATTTGGTAAAACAAGGAGAAACAGTAAAACAAAAGACAGTAACCACAGGTGGCAGCATGGAAGACTCAGTCTGGAAAAGAGGAAAAACATTCTTGAAAATACGAAGTACAGCTTTGGGCCGTGTCACCAGGGAATTCATAGACTCTCCATCCATAGGTGTTTTCATAAGCAGCTGGGCAAAATCTATGCAAATTGCTCTCCTGACAGCCTAGAAATCCTGTTCAGAGATCTGATTAGATGAGCTCCAGAGGTGTCTTACAACCAGCCATAGAATCTCTTGTTACTTTGAAAAGGCTATGCAAAAATGTACTATGAATCCACTTCACCTGAAATATTATGACGCACTAATTTACTGTTGATTTGTGGTTCATCTCCACTGACAGTCAAAGCAAAACATATAATATTGAATATCCCCAAAACTTTCGACTCTGGTACCTTTCACTGTAAAAGGTCTACCTGGAATCTGCAACACATATTTTACTGCAAATGTAGTCTAAGTATTGCTCTTATTCCTCCATGTTTCCAGATTCCCCAAAATACTCAGATGCATATAGCCCATCTTTTTTCTCTCTACATCTGTAATTTATTGAAGAATCTGAGGCAGCATTCAGAAAAGAGATGGAAAGCATCATGTCACCTTTCCATTTGAACAGCTTTGAATTGCTTTCCTGTAATCATTACTGCAGACTAATGTCATCAAAGAGTGATTCTGCAGCAGATAAAATGAACAGCTTCTGATAAATTTATCATTATAGCAAATCACACCAAGTAGGATTTCTTTCTCAGCTTGCAGAATGTACAAATGATTTTTTTCCCTTTAAATTTTAAAGGTTTCTGTGGCAGGGAAGGGCAACCTGGAAATAAGTATGAAAGTCCTGAATGCATACTATTCTGGCCATGCTGGGGGAGACCTAATAAAATATATTTGTCTAAAATTTGGACTGTTGTACTGTATCACTGTGTTGAAAAGGAACTCATCATAAGTTTAATCTTCTTCACAGAAAATTTTGGTGCCTAGGTGATGATATGTTTAGGAGAAAATACCATTGGGGAATTCTGTATCAATATTAGGTTTTGTTTTGCTTTATCCTAAGTCATCATCACTTGCATTAAGTAGGATTTAGCTGGCTTCCTGGTTGCACTGTGAAAAAAACCAGAGACACAGTAAGGGTCACCAGGTTTCCCTGCAGAGCAAAATCTGCTGCGCATGCTTCTCTGTCTTTTATCTCTTACCCATTCCTCTAACCATTAAACATTAATGACTATTGAGTGACTCAGAAGAAGGGCAAGGGGGCACTTCTGGAAGAAGTTCAACTACTCTATTGATGAGAGCAGTGCTAGCACCTGAACAGCATAGAAGATATGCTAAGATGCATACCCAGTCATATTCATCCTCCTACAGAGAAAAAGGAAAAAGAATGTTAATGCTAAATAAAGGAGAAGGAGTGATCATTTAGGCCGAGGCAAACATACAATGCAATCAATGGGATTGCAGTGCTAAACGCTATGGATCTAGCATGCAGCACTGTAAAGACAAAAGAAAGGTACTGTGGAACTGAAATCTGAACTGAAAAAGAACACCTGAAACAATTCTTCTGCCTGCTTCTTTGCAAACTCAGTTATATGATGTGGTTGTTGGTGACTGTGGAGAAGTTGACCTGAGTGTGGAGGGGCCTCCTGCAGCCCATGCCAGCTTTCCCACCAGAAACACACAGCAGCTCCTCTCGCCTACCACCTCACTGTGTTCCACCCCCTTTCTTCATGACTGCTTTCTTTTTTTCCCCGATATGATAGACAGACCCATAACATGCTGAAAAGTTCATTAATCTGCATTACTGCCAAGTGATAAAGTTACTATTACATGTACAGAGTCTTATGCTATATTGCTGTATAGTAACATTAAGGAGGCAGTAATTAAACATCACTTAACACCCTATTATAGCATCATAGTTTTAGATTTTCATTCCAACCTTCATTTTTCAGTTAAGTATAACTCAGGATAATTCTCTTTCAGTCTGACATTGGTTTAGTTTTATCCCTGTCTATGACATAATTGAATTGGATCATTCTGTCAAAAATCTCTTAGCCATTTTTGATCTATCCTCAAACATGGTTAATCAAAGCATGCTTCATTGGTTTCAGAGAAATAATCAAATAACTGTACATTTTGTGATTAGACCACACAAATTCCTTTCATAGTTGGCAGGTATATTGTCTTCAAAGAGTGTATGTCATTTTTACATGCTAGATGATAATTGAGTTGCAAGGAGCTGAGGGAGGAAAACATTTCATGTGCACTCCTGTTGCTACACTTCTCGTATCTTCAGGAGAGGCACTGGGAAGCAATGGGGTTGAAGAAAGGATCCTGGTGTTATAGACTCTGAGTTCTAAATCCTGGCTTTATCATCGACTCAGTATACAGTCAGGAACAAATTATTTTACCATTTGGTCTTCATTTTCCCTCTGTAAAATGAGGATAATAGTATTTACAACCCTTGCCTGACTCTTTCACAGGAATCCCGGGGATGTTAATGAAAAAATATATAGCAAGGCACTATACTGTGAACAACTAAGGGATTGTAACAATGATATGAGAATATCTCTGAAAAGCAGGACACCAGTTTCTACAACAGAGTACACCTTTCTAAAGATCACATTTTCTTACTAACTCTGTTTCTGTAGATTGACATTTTGAGAGCATGAGGGTAACTAGGCAAAAGCAGACAGGGAGTTTTCAGCTCCAAGAGTGATCCCGGCTTGTCCCTCTTCCCTAAATCAGAGTTTTAGATGATCACACAAAAATTTGAAGATATGGTCCATACCTTTCTTGTGTTTCTCCATTGCCTGGCAATGTAAGGCAAATAAATCTGGCAGGGTAAAAAAAGGTTTTGCAGTTACTGTGTTTCATTCAATTAATTTTCAGTTTATTTTTGTTTAGCTAATCTCTTGGCATGTTTATATCCCAAATATACTTATCTCATGAAAGATTCCCCAAACTGTGGTGAGCTTAGGAGGTGAGGGAGGTTCAAAATTGCATGTTACTAGTCAGAGCTGCACAAGTTACTTGTCAAAGAATGATAAATTCATACTTTGCAAGTATCTGCTCTCAAAGCTTTGGATGTTTTTCTAATATGAGAAATGAAACAATGTGTGATGCCTCTTTGTTTCTAACTAACCCTACCCATGTGCATATTTACCTCAGTAGCTATACCAAGTCTCAGTATTGGTGGCTTCTGCTTTGCTGT
>NW_010527940.1:0-1924 GCF_000687285.1 Phaethon lepturus
TCTGCCGCGCACGGTACACAGTTACTAGGCAGGAAGCTGTGAGTACTAGATCTGTGCACACTCCCTTGCAAATGTTCTGGGGAGTAGCAGTTTTTAAATAATCACCTTCTGCACAGCCTACAAACACTCTCCCTTTCAGATCCGATTATAATCAATGTGAGTAGTGTTATTCCAACATTATAACCCACAGTTGCTAACCATGCTAGTTCATGATGTGCTATGCTAATATAAAAGACTTGACCTTCATGTTGTCAAAGCAATAGGAAATCATAGTGATTCAAAGAAATTCAAAATTAATAACATCAAAGTGTTATTAAGCAGACATCGTTATTACAGCGCTGGACACATGGGGGATATCTCCTAACATGCATACCCTGAAACAAAAGTTCATCCTTTATATACCTTAAAGACATGAATATTCACACATTTTCCGAGAAAGCTCCACCTCCCTGCCTATCTACTACATTTACATAATGCTGGCGTTGCAAAACTACACTACACATGTGTGGGGGTCTCGGGTGGTCGTCGGTGGTCATTTGGGGAGTTAGCCCCCTACTCCTTTTTCCCTCTTATGGTCACGGGTCTCCTGAGGATAGTTTCTTCTCCTTGGATGTTTGCCCCTTCTGTTGTCCAGCCAAGCAGTTCCTTCTTATCATCCTTGTTTGAGCACTCCTGCCAGGATGTTTCTATTCTCAAGGTTAAGATATCTTCTCTGTACTCATTAATCTCTCAGTCCTTGCTCTTAACTCTTCTTTGTTTTGATTTCATGAGGCCTCTTGGTTCTACACACACGCATTTCTTGTGATTAACTAGTTACACATAGCTGAAATATTAGCACTGAAGCAAGTATAGCCTAAGAACTATGAGAGTAGGCTGTTAAACATAATCACACAGTTATTAGGCTAAAGAAATCTGTACAAAAGTTAAACTAATCATGTAATCAATAACCCTCCAGAAAGTACATAAATGTATCACAGTTCTTACCAGTTTTGCAGTTAGTTCTCAATCTCAGGGTACAGGATGTTTTACACAGTTCACTTATCTTACACAGTTCTCTTAGGAGTTTCAGTTATGATTCAAAGGATACAATGGAAATTTATAACATCAAAGCCCTGTTTCAATAGTCATTCTATAAAAGCAGAAATATGTAGCGTGTATGCAGAAAAACTGCTACTTGGCATGCTTTCACTCTTTATGATAAATAAGAACAAAATTACTCCCTGTATTTTAATTTAGAAACAACAACATTCATTGTGTATGTTCACTCTTTTCCAATGTGATAGAGTAGCAAATTATTCCTCTAGCTCATACTTATATTAAGAGAATATCAGACAGCTCTTGCAATTCACTGTTAATCTTAAATAATGCTTTATGGAATTGTTAAAAGATGTAAAAAGATAGAAGCAAAGCATTGCCCTTACCATGCAGTATATTAAATATCAGATTCTCATGACTTTTCCAGAGAGCATCATGTAATGCCTTGAGCTTAGTTTAGGATATCTATTTCTTAAGGTACAATAAATCAAATCTGAAAAATATTAGCATAACCAAAATGGATTTTGACCCCACAGCATTCCACAAGGCAGACTGTAAAATGAGAAATCCACACAGTCCTGAGGAACTCACAGGAGCTTCTTCCTTTCTGAGAAAGATAGCAGTTCCAAGGGGCTAAGAAAACGTGGCTGCTTCGCTGCTGTCTGTAAGTTCACTGGAAAATGGAAAGGATTACTATATGCTCAGTGCCTGGCATAATGTCATAATTTGCTAACAACTAGTGTAGCATCATTATACCAATGTATATCACATGAACTATATAAATTTTCTAGTGTTTAGCTAAGAATATATTATCATTTGAAACAGTCATTATGCCAATCTATATCATGTGAACAATTATCTTGGTTTCAGCTGGGATAGAGTTAATTTT
>NW_010527941.1:0-24801 GCF_000687285.1 Phaethon lepturus
CGGCGGAGCTGCCCGCAGCACAGCCGCAGCGCGAGGCGCGCGCGTCCCTGAGCGCGTGCCACCGAGGAAGCGCCCTCACCCAGGAGACGAGGCAATCTCGCTCCTTCTGTCCTGGAGAAATTCGTCTGATCCGTGGGGCCTGCCGCCCTCCAGGACACCACGGAAAACGGGCGGAGGTCCGCGCGCCCCAGGGCTGGGCTGCGGCGTGGTGGGCAGGGCAGAGCCTGCTTTGAGCATACGACCAACGTCCTGCATCCCATCCCAGGTAGAGCAGCTTCCCCGGGGAGGCCTTGAGATGATGTGGGGGGGCAGAAGATACCAAAGGCAAAAAAAAAAAAAAAATCCCACAACAGAAAAACAGATAAAATGCCAAAAATAGAGGCCCTTCCCTGGATTACCTGAGCCTAAGCAGGGCTGGCATCCCAGCAGAAAGCCTCTTGCTGAACGGAGCTGCACGGGGAGCAGGGAGCTCCTTCCCTACCCACCCACCGGCTAGATCAAGCTGAGGAACTACGTTATGGTGACATGCCAGCCCTCAGGGGAGGCCGTGCCTGAAGCGGATCCCTCTGCGGACGTCCCGCAGCATGCAAAATACTCCAGCGGGTTAGAACAAGGGTTTCGTGAACAGGAATCTGCAGTAATACCCCAGACAGGAGCAATCCCGGGAGATCTCGGCACACCGCCTCTGGCTCTGCAAAAGCTCCTGAAGAAATCAATCTCGGAGCTTTCAGTGGTGCTTTTGCATCCCCGTTGGCAACTTGGATGGCCCATCCACAACGTCAGCTGTTAACCCGGTCTTTATGGCTTCTCCATGCCATAAAGGTTTGGAAGAAAGCCTTTCTTAACAAAGAGGTGCTGCTGGTTAGCCGATGCACTCAGAAGACCTTTGTTGCAGAGGGTAGGTACGTGCAAGCCCAGGAACTGGAAACAAACACCTGGAGCAATGTGCAGGGCATGCACATGCAGCAGCGTCCCAGATTTTGTCACCGCCGCTACGGGGACAACCCCACACAGATGTGCGTTGGAACAGATCTGCAACACATCTGCTGGTGCTTGCCAGAGCCATGGGCAGCTCAAGGCATTTGCCAAGACTCGCTACGGCAAGGTTGTGGGCACCGCAAGCCAGAGGAATCAGCAGGATGCTGGCAAGAAGGGCAGAGCAGCTTGAGATGTGAGCAGAACCAGAGCGAACTGAATGGGTTATTCTGGCAAATATCTTCCTATCCAGAAATATCCCCCTAAAGACCAGACTGAGTTTTCTTCTGCTGCTGGAGAAGAGTTAGTGCCCCTTGGTGAGTTTTAGGAGGATTAGTACAAGTATTAGAGTTAAAAATAGTTTTGTAACTGTCTTCATGGACATACAGGAACATGCCTATATATAACATTAATTTCCATATGTCATCCAAATGGCTGCTTAATAAAAGCAGGGACTGAAGCAACGTGAAATGCAGTTTTCCCGTCAGCTCACGTGGACTGCACTAAGCACCATATTGCACAAACAAAGTAGCTTCTGGTGAAGTCAGCAAAGTTGCTGTGGGATGGAAACATTTTGCTTTTTCACCTTAATTCAGGTGCCTGGAGTGAGGCTGCTATCTTTTTACTGCCCCAGCTCCCAAGCAGCTTTGGGAACGGTCTTTACTGATATGAGGTGGGATGTTATGAATTGCAACAGTTCTTTGGGGCTGTTTTAGGTACCCGAGACACAGTGATGAGCTTGGAGGTTTGAGGAGGCAGGATTTTGAAGAGAAAGGCAGGCAGAGATTGTGCAGCAGTAAATCATTCTACCTACTGCATGATTGTGAAATTATGTTGAAAATTGATTCATCTGAAAGAAGAAGGAAGTTTGTTCCCTCTGTCGTAACAGCAATTTGCAATGTTGGTATCTGTCTCTATTTTGACAGATTTGCAGGGCAAAGTTAAGCTTGAGTGGGTGGTGGAAGTCACTCGGGGTGATAATGAACAAACAATAATTACAAGGCAAAAGGGGGAATTGGCTGGATGCATTAATTATGCATTTCCAGACTTTCTAAACATTAAAGGATCTTACTAAATCAGTATGCTATTTTCAGAAAGGAAAATATTATTGTGTGGTTGGCGTGCCATCAGAGGAGTGCATGGAAATATTGGCATGAGGAATGTAATTACGCTTTGTTCCTTTTGGGCTCGGCGACACTTCGGAGAAGAATTTCCCCCGTTCTCTCCCCTCCGCGTGCAGCACCACACAAGGAGCTACGAGGCTTCACCAGGGTTACCTGCTCAGCACGTCCGGCTGGAAGCAAAGCAGAGCAGTGATGGGTCACCCAGACCTCAAGCTTCAGCCTCTGGTGGGGTGTTCTTCCTAGGTGCTTGCAGAGGGCTCAGGCAATTCTTCAGCAGCTGAAGAGCTCAGATTTGGGAGAAGGGGTTGCCAAAAATACCATTCCGGCCCTATTAAAACAGGTCACCCACTGTTAGCGGTAAAGGAAAGACTTTTTTTCCTTAAAAATAAAAAAACTCAACTTTAAAATAAATGTTTCCATTTTCTAATTCTGAATTTCTACTTAAAGCAAATCCCTAGCTTCAAAACAAAATGCTTCTTCTAGACTGAAACTAAAGTGTTTCAACTTGCCAAAAACTTCTTCCCCAAAAAAGACCGTTTCAGGTCAAGCCAAAACATTTTTTGGAGCTGCCAGCAGATTTAGCGACACAATTCTTTGTGCCACTGTAATTAGTATGAATGGGCTTCCTTAGCACCATTGTTTCAGGAACAGCTGTGCTACTTTGATGAATACCCATATTTTTGTATGTCACATGCATTTGCTATGGCCTGTTTATAAAGTTTCAAATCATACAGTCAGAGAGCAGAACAGAAATAATATCAAGAGATTTGGGCAATTAATCACAAACCACAAACAAAGAGAAAAGACAGGGATCTTGTCGTGGGACATGGACTCAGAAGTCCCAGCTTCAGTTCTGGGCTTGGCCAAAGGCTGAGCTGGGCAAGTGAAAAATTACTCTTTTGCTAGCAGGCAGAAGTATCCAGAGGTGAAATAACTTGCCAGTTTGTCTATTTAAATTCTAAGGCTTTTCACCGAAGGACTGTGCCACCTCCCCATTTACTGTGGAAGCAGGTAGAAAATGTTTCACTACCATACACACATCATATAGCCAGGGAGAAATGCAGATTCAGTAACATCAAAATACTTCTCAAATCACTGCTGGCTTCTTCATGTTGAAGGCTCTTCACACTGAAATGTTTTAATTCTGCAAAATCAAAACTTCTAGCTGCAATATTTCTGAGCCCAGTGGTTCAGTTTTCCTCATCTTGAAATGCCTTTTCCTTCAAATTGAATTAAAATTATATTTCAAAAGAAGCATTTCAGTGACAGCACTTATTACTAAGTACCAACAAAAATATCAGCGCTATTGTTCTATCAATAAAAATCTATTAATTACTTGAAATTAAATGCTGTGTTTCCTTTTGGCTTTCAATTCAATTGTAAACCCTCAAACAGTTGTTGTTCTGAACCTGGACAAATTTGTAAGGTTCAGACTTGCCAAGGAGCCAAGCTCAACACAAGACGAGATTTGGCTTTACGAGAGGGGCTGCTGTAAAGAAGAGAGCGATAAATAATGCAAGTCAAAACCTGAAGCCAGCAGGGTTGGTTTGGGAGGTAGGAAGGAGACTCAGGTTGTGTGGCACAAGAGGGGCTGCAACATTATCCAACATGTCTTTCTCCAGAAACCCAGGATCTGCAGGTAACTTGCATAAGTTAAGAAAGATCAACAAAACTGACCAACCCAAAATATTTGAGAGGCTTAAAAGAAAATAATATTAGATGTCTGCTACATTGGCATGCCTCTCTTTAGCAGGCAAAAGCACTTAGCAGGATAAGCAGAGAGTTATCAGCATAGTACTTTACTTTCTACAAGAACAGAGGCCAACACAACCGGTTGTCACATGCGCTCACGTCCATGGAGCAGCCCTCCTTCTGCTGGGGAAGTAGAGACATGCTTTTCTTTGCCATCTTTGAGCATCTAAAGAGAGGTGCCTGCACAGGACTCCGTTCAAAGCATCACCTTCCGGAAGCACTGAATCGGTTAACAAAACACATAGCCCCATTCAGCCAAATGCAGCAGGATCCCTCTTGACTCCGCACCATATACTTGATCAGAAGTTCATGTCTAGCAAGTCACTGGACAAAGTATATTCTGCTTCTCTTGCCCAAGTCAATAAACCCTGCAGACGTGGCCCAGACTGGCTTAGACATGACACCCCCAGATCTGATGTGGGGTCATCGAGTCAGGCACCAGCCAGAACCAGATCAGAGCTTGCAGCTTTGTTAGTCCCACCCTAATTCCATGGAAAACACCAGCCATACCAAGAGGTTCTGCAAACTAAAGGCCACCGTTGACAAGTTCACCAGTTCAATTACACAGCCAAGCCAATCGCCTGCCCCTGGAGCCTATGCTCTTTGCTCATGAACAAGCCATCTTCCACCTAATGGTACGCTAAAGCTCCCCAGCTAAGAAAAAGCACGCCTCACATAATCAGTTTTAACTAAATTTTCAGCAAGTATCTTCAGTTAAGCTGATAATTGGTTAATGACCCCCATTAAAACAAGATGCAGACAGCACAACTGGCGAGTATCCTTAGGCTTCGTGGTAGGGCTCTACCACCAAACCTTCTCCCAATGCAGAAAGTTGGGATGACGGCAGTAGGTGACAACTTTAACAGATGAGGGACCAATAAAAATAAAGGCAGCCACACAGAGCGCACGGCTGTGCAGCTAACATTTCATTTCCAAGCAGGATGTTTTTTCAGAGGGCCCCATTAATTTCTCCAAGGTCCATGGGCCTCAGTGTCTCCCATCTGTCTAGCAGGGAAAGAATATAGTGCCCTGCCTGAAACACTTGGAGACCTCAAATCCCCTCTTTGCTCTCTGCTCAACCCACTGGTTAAGTCACTAACCCTCTGCAATATGGACACATTAATACTCAGTGCTATGAAGGGAGTTCAAGGCTGATTCATAATTCACCTGGCCCAAAAAGACACTAGGTTTCTTAGGCCTGGGGCCGTAACTTTAAAATGTAGAAGCTGTCAAAAAAAAAAAAAAAAAGAAAACAAAAATAACACACACAAAAATCAGAACAGGAAAAGGCTGTGAAATTTGCACACAGCAAAATTATGCCCATTTTGCAAGGTTCATTTAAGAAGTTACTGTAAATAGTACCTGTAATTCACACACAAAACATTTCCACAAGCACTAATGAAACATTTTTTAAATCCCCCCCTAAAGTTATTCCTGGCAGAAAAGGGGAGAAGATGCAAGCTGTGGAGTCTGTGACCGCATAAGGGAAGAAGCTGTCGGATCCCATCTGTCGATGAGGAGGATAAACGACCGCACACATCTTTCCTCTGCGTTAGCTCATAGCCCAAGTTTGAGGAGAAGGAACACTCTCAGGTCCCAGCTTTCAGCAGAGGAGGCAGGGATGGCAGCAAGAGACAGCTTAATTCGTGTAGGTCTTCTCCCACAGCCCCTCCACCCATACTTTGGGAGCTAACACAGACTCCAGATTGGGCGCAAAATGAACTGACAGGAAAGAAAATGAGTACTCTGCATGGCAACAGGGATGGCAGGAAAGTTCTCCTCAACCAAAAACCACAAGCTGATGAAAGGCATCCTCCTGGTGGACCTCAGTGGGCTGCACTGGAGCCGGAGCCTCCCTGTGAGATCCCTCCCATGCCACCAGTGAGTGAGACCAGCTCAGCAAGAGCTGCCTGGGTGTTGGGTCCAGAGAAGAGGGTCCAACACCATATTCTCCCAGGAGAGACAAGCTTACTGGTGCCCTTCAACACTATCAAAGAGACTTGAAGCCACTGAACAGTGTAGACAAGCACTGGCTGGGACAACATGGGTCAGTACTTCAGCATATGCAAGACTGGCATTTGATGTATTGCAATTAAGAGCCTACAAATTGCATCATTCCTCCAAGGCCGTCTCACTGAAAAAGAGCTAAGGTCAAGACCAGGAGTTACCTAGAGATCAAAGTTCTGCCCAGAAAAATAGCTAAAGAAAGCCCAGGATTTCTCCAGTCAATGGCCCAGTCATCTAAAGCCAACACTAAACTTAAAATAAGAAATTTGAAATTCACTTTAGACGTTTTCCTTCCCTTATTTTAAGCAGGGTTGTGCTGAGGCTTTTCTCAGCACAAATACCATTTTATTTCAGTGTCCAGCTAAAATCAGCCTCACTCTCCATGGTCAAAAAAACAGCCAACACCAACTTGAACTTCCAGGGTGCTGAGAACTAGGTGGACCACAGTTTTTTGTTTTCTTTTGGAAGTGTTTTTTGGTTTGTGGTGTGGTGGGGGTTTTGTTTGTTTGTTTGGGTATGGTTTTTTTGGTTGGTTCATTGTTTTTTTACTTATAATCAAAGTTTGACACATCTGTGAGGAGTTCTGGTTGGTTTTTTGCATAACTGGCCTACTGCCACCCTGCAGCTCTCAGGGCAATGGTAAAGTGGGACTCTATGTTCAAGCAAGAGGTGGCCAAAGCCTTCATCGTTTCCACTTCCACATGTTCATAGACAGCTAGAGGTGACTCTCTGGCAAGAAGAGCAGCCACAGTTCACTACTTCTGCTGACACCATCTCAGCCCAGTTTGTGGTGCCGTCCCAGCAACACAGGGATTGCATTAGTGGCTCCTGGAGTCTCCAGGGGACATTTTCTGAAGGGATTTGCCTTTAACTACAGCCACCATCCTCTTCTTCACGAGCCAGCTGCATTTAGACAGTAGCTGTTGTCACTCCTTACACTGCTTTATTCTACATGCAAATAGCAAGTCAGATTTTTATTTAAACAGCTCCCAGTCAAATACGGCTTTGGGAATGAGAGAATCTCTCTCCCAAAGCTCTCATATAAAAACTGTGACTTCCTAAATATTCGAGTCAAGTGTGCACATACAGGGCCACAAAAGGACACAAGAGTCCCCAAGTCATTGCCTTGCTGGAACAAGGACCAGAGGCAAGTTAAGCCAACCATCCTTTTTCCACCTCCCTGTGCTTTTGCAGCAGAGACGTAAATATACTTTGCAGGTAGGAGAAGCAGAGCATCTTAGAACCATAGAATCATAGCATAATCTGGGTTGGCAGAGGGACCTTTAAAGGTCATCTAGTCCAACCACCCTGCAATGAGCAGGGACATCTTCAAGTAGATCAAGTTCCTCAGAGCAACCTTCTCGCCCATTAGTTTGACCAGCAGGTCTTGAGTCATCCATGTCGACTACATCTTGCTCCCTAATCTTCCTGGCCACTCAACACCAGGTTTCTGAAAATCCTTTTGCACACTAAAGACAATATCTCATAAGGAACCCAAACGGAAACATGCTCTTCTCCCTGTTGTGAAGGTTACCAGTGAACGGAATTACCCTTTGAAGGGGTTTGGGCTCTACTGGATTAAAAAGCAATATTGTACCCTGTATTGCATTACCAAAGAGACCCATTACTGGCTTCCCAAGGGCCAGTCTACCACCAGTTCAACCCAGTCCCAGCTCAGATGACAGAGCAGGAGATCTTCTCCAACTTTGTGAACTCAGCAACTAGCCCCTGAGCCCGGGGAGAGTTTGTCAAGCTCCCATCGCAGGCAAACAATAACACAGAAATACAGCTTTGAGGGGGAGACGATTTATCAAGCTGACCACAGACGTCTGCCTCATTTTTTCTTTAATAAATCCAGCCTAGCTCTTGGCTGTGTTCAGTGTCTCGTCATTGCTGTAGTCTCCTTTCAGGAAAGCCTCCCACCTGCAGTCTTCAGGCCCTTCGCAACCCTGGAGCCATTTGTTTTCCCCAACATATTTCCATAAAGAAGCCCAGTCTTTTCTCCCATGGAGGGGAGGGAAACTGAGGCACAGCAAAGCGAGCTGCCTGGCCCAAGGTCAGGGAGGGGGACAGGAATACCCACTCATTTGGGCCGGGACGATTTGTACAGGCTCTTTCCTCATCTGCACGATGAGCATCAGGAGGCTTTCGCTCCCTCTTGTGAATAAGCTGTTTAGGAATTACTCAGATGCTCTTTGCCATCAGATTTTAATCACCGCGAGTGCCTTCCTTGTGGGACTCCATGGGGCCGTTCAGGCAGTCAGCCAAGCTCCTGAGAGCCAGGCCTCATCCAAATACATGTGCCGATTATTCTTAATAACAGCGGGCAGACACCAGCTCAGCTCCGACCTTATCTCCAACGCCTGTTGCCAGTGTGGCATTTCTATTGCCATTTGTACATCCTGGCCGTCCTCCCAAGAGGGACATGGCAAGCTCCAGGCTCAAGTCTCTCTTCCAGTCCTTGAAGACACTCCTGGGAAGAGTCGTGTTGGTCCGAGCGGGAAGGTCCGCTCAGGTGGCCAGCTCTCAGGAGCACCAGGCATCAGCACCGCGAGGCTGCTGGCAGATGCGGTTGCCTGTGCTAATTTCGTGCCCATCCTCTTCACTCTCCACAAAATTCCAGGCAGGCCTTCCACTTTGGCTGACATTCAAAACTGTCACCTCTCCGCAGACATTAACTTGGAGGCCTCTGTCATCCCTCACATTAAAATGCTATCACGGGGAGTCAGCACAGCTTGACTCAGCCAGCTAAGGGGCTGGCTCCGGCCGTGCTGCAGGGACAGCCGATTCACGCTTGACATCCATGGTCAATTTGACAGTGATGGACACGCTACTTAGGAGTCATTTGCTGATCTCGTTTCCCCAGGTGGGAGGTCGTGCCACGGAGCTGCTTTCCCCAGGGAGAAGTGGTGATGCTCTTCAGCCTCCCTGGGAGCAGAGACGTGTGAGGATGGGCTTCCCCATCTGCTCGCTGAGCAGGAGACAATCTACAGAGCCTGCCGGGAAGCCGAAATGCAGCTCCCCGACCCTCCACGCAGGTAGGTGGCAAGACGCTCACAGACAAGCATCTTGCCCCCCGAAAAAAGTCATGTCCTTTTCTGTGGACCTTCCCCACATCCTTGCCACAGCGTGTGCTCCTGGGTTACCCCTTCTCTTCTCAGTCAGGACAGGGAAGAAGTCCTCAGCCTTCTCAACCACTGCTTGTGTTTTCTGAGCCCACTTGCTCTTGCTACACATCATGTCAAAGGCCACAATAGGCTGCTTTCAAACCAAGACACTTTTACTCCCAGACGGGGTCTAATCACTATACCCTGACCTTCCTTATAGCAAGGAGAGGCAGAGATGTGATGCCCATTAAGCCCTAAATCAGTTTTTAATGCACACACGCATCCTCCTTTTGCCAGGTCACATCTCGAGTCTGGAGGCACTTACCCCGTCGCTGTACATCCTTCCCATCAGACAATGATAAAACGGGCAACGGCCAACAGCCCTCACAAGCCTCAGAGGAGCAGCACTCCAGGAAGGAGAGGGCTTTATAAGTCTTCACCTTCCACCATGAGCCCCAGGCATCACCGTAGGTGCACTCAGCCCTGGGATGGGTCAGCAAGGCGTATGTTAACTTCAGAGCATTAGCTCCTTCAGTGCCCACAGGCCTCATACACACACAGACTGGGTGATTAATTCAGCAAATGCTCAACCCAAACTAAATCACACCCCCCATTTGACTGAAGGCCCCTCAGCACCTGCATCTACTGATGCCCAAGCACGTTACTGCTGTAGCTCTATGCCCAATAAGGTAGAGACAGTAGGAGTCTTCTGTACCTCTGCATGCACCTCTAGAACCAAAGCCCACCTGCAGCTCAGGGGGTGCCAGCTCTAAACCAGCTTGGTTATTCTGGTGCATAAATTCCAATTAAACCAGGATGAGTTAGGCTTGACTAAAATACAAAGGGAACTAGTTAAAGCTGAACTGAAAATACAAGTTTCCATACAGACATGAAGCCACAAGCCTCCAGAGCTGTGATCCCCTGCATCTTTATACCAGAGGAGATGGCAAAGCACTTTTTTTTTTTTTTAAAAATGCATGGGGCAGTTTAGAGTCTAATCACCTAAAAACTCCCTTCCACTTCTTATTGCCCTAACACAGTGTCATTGTAACACACTCAGATCCCCAGGATGCAAGATAATTACAGCAGAGGAACTCCGCCAGCTACCGCTGGGAACCTCTTCCCAGCCTTTGCCAGTTCTGGGAAGCCTGAGCTGAGCCCCATTCTAAACACCCTGTAAAACAGATGTCTTACGCAGTGTGCCCAGAAAGCCTTCCCCAAAACTAGGCTCTTTTGGATCAGATAAAGGGAGCACATTCCAGCACCCTCCAGCCCTTGCAGCGAACACAGCTCCTTTGAGAGCGAGGCCAGCTTGGAGAGTGCCTGTCCCCACAGCTGCGCTGCCTGGCTCCGGGACAGCGGCACACTTCATTTCTGTCACCGATGCCACCCGTCTCGGATGAACAAGGAGACTGAGGAGTTTCATTCCCCCCAGAGATGCCCACAGAGTTGACAGAAGCCCTCAAAGACTTTCTCTCTCGAAGGTGAGCAGGCACCGAGGGTGCAGCAACATCCTTGCAGAAGATAGTTTGGTCTCCCCCCTCGCCTCCAAGCCGCAGAGCTAACGCAGCTGCAGAGCTGGCCAGGGTACATGGGAAGGGACCGACTGACAGGCGAGTCATGGATTTTATGGCTTCAAAAGCAAAGCTCCAGGCCCTAAAACTGCTACCGCTCTCCCTGCTGAGCGGCGAGGGTCTTCCCAACAGACCGGGCTGCTTGGCTCTGCTCCAGCAGCCCCAGCCCCGGCGAGACGAGACGAGGACCGCACTCGCCTCCCAGTTCCTTGTTTGGACCTTTTATGGGGAAGATCATTTTATAGCAGGGTCTGGTAGAGTACTCAGCTTTCCCTTCCAGACTCCAGCAGAAAGAACTTGACCCGTGTCCTCAGACCCTCTTAGTCATCGGGCTGAGCCGCCTCTTCCCCCCTCCCACCACCCTCCTCTTTTTATGGAGTAGCAGCAGCAGCAGAGCATGGGGTGAGAAGTCAAGGGAAGGACAACTTGACTGATGGAGCTCAGGTTGTGGGGTCAGCGCAAGGCGTCGTGATCCAGGCTCAGACAGAGCCATTTCCTCTGTGATTTTATCCGCTGCGATTTTTATCTTTCGTCTGTTCACACGTCATGCCACCTGGACATAATACAGAGCAAGCCGAGTGCTCGGCTCCAGACTTAACCCTTTCCCTGCCTCCCAGGAAAGCGGGAGGCCCCAAGCATGGAGCAATTCTGGGCTTGCGGTTTTGCCTGGCAACAAGGGGCTTTTCTTTACGGGCCCTTTTTATTACCTTGAACATCTGTAAGTGGCAGGTTTATCCTTCTCTGCTGACCTCACGGACAATGTTATGATTTACCCACAAATTTCGTATTCTCGACAGCGCTGGTTAGATGTGATTTTTGGTATTTGTTTTAGGAGAGACATGCTAGTTTCAGTTCCCACTCTAAACCACATGGTCACAGCCCTGGTAGCTGGCAGCAAGGGCTCCTCAGGTGATAGTGCAGACATAAAAGGCAGGCAGAAACAATTTCCTCTTGCTGCACAAAAGGTATTCAGCCTTAGCAGCTGCTTACACAGGGCCAGAGTAATGAAGACCAGCCCTCTGCTCCACTGAGCCCAAACCAAGACCGCAGGTGGAATTAGGTGGCATTTGACATGAGCGCAGGTGTTGAGACCAAGTTAAACTGAGTTATACCAAGAGCAAAGAGCATTTTGAATGGATACAGGGAAATTGGCAACAGTCTCCCTACCAAAGTCTCAGCCATCAAACGTGTCAGTTCTAAAACCCTTTAAAAGGCAGATGAAAACCATCACCCCTATTCTGTAGGTGAGGACCAGCATGAGGAAGGAAGGGGAGGAAAGGGATATTAAAGCCAGCACCTGCCCCAAATGCCATGTCCCCAGCCATAGCGCGTGATACCTCACTAACCATTTCATCATCAGACATCCTCTCACCTCTGCAGGCTGGGGGGGGAGTCCAAGTGTCCTCACACAACATCCATTGACCTTCCTTTCAAGTTCGTGTAGCATCAAATCCCATGGTCCAAACAGGATGCAGCTCTCGCAGGAGCCACATGGGAGACCCAGTCTGCAAGACGCGGTGGAGGGCCCTGCAGGAAGCCTGACAACCCCATAATATGTACCCCCGTTCTCCTCCAGACGGGACCCACCTTCCCAGCCCTCCACCTTTCCTGGCTCTTCCAAAGAGCAGAAGGCCGGAGCAGAGGGCTGGCTCCCGCATCCGCCTAATTCCACTGTGATAAATTACCACCGGATGGGACAAAAGTAGAAACTGCTTTGAGCGAGGGGTATTTTAAGTTGCTTATGGGTTGGGTTTTTTTCAAGTTTCCTTATTTGTTTCCTTTCTTGCTCCTGGTACGATAACAGGAGAGATAGTTGAAAACTCCCTATTGTTTATCTAAAAAGTCGAGGGAAAAATACCAAGTGCAGCTAGCCACAAAAACTGTACAGGTCTTGAGGTTTTTTTTATTTTGATTTGTGGCTTCTTAAAACCACAGACCTCACTTTCTGAATTAGGAAAAAAAAAAAACAACAGTCTGGACAAAACAGCACATTCTCAAATAAAACCTTTTTGGCCTTCATGTGCGGTTCCCAACTAAGCAATCTATGGGTGGCAAGGTGCAATATTTTCAATGGCCCTTTCAAACCAAACCAAAGTATCTTAGAAGTAGCTCTAACAAGTTACTGTTCTGGTTCTCTTTCAGGAGAACTGTGGTAGAGGGCAGGGATGACTTGGTTTTTCAATAAACCGTACGCACAGTGAACACATACGAATGAATTTCAAAAGGTTAAATAATTCTCATGCAGAAAGTCAACTCTCTTTTGACATTAACAGACTCCTTTATTTAGGGAAGTCCCTACATCAAAAGGGCTGCCAAAAGCCAGGTAGATATAGTGGGAAAGATCTGTCCACAAACGCCCAGTTCTCATACACTCCCAAGGCATCTGCTCTTGGCTACTGTCAAGAGGAGTTTACTATATCAGAAATGATCCATCCAGTTTGGCAGTTCTTATTTTTCTTACAGGCATGGAGGGCAGGCATACAACTAAGAGAAATGGGCTCACTTGGCTACATATCAATGTGCACCCAGTGGTGCTTTGGCTCTTTGAGACAGGGACCTTCTGTCCTACGTCTGTACACACGGCACAGAGGGATGCTCAGCCACGAGAACTCCCACAGCCTCTGCGTATGTCCAGGTGTAGGAAACTTAGCTGCAGCATAAGGGCTGTAGTCCCAAGCTTTACCCCACACCAACTTCACACAGACCCTGATTTGCCACAGAAGGAAAGAAGGTCTTTTTCCTTTGCACAGGAGACTGAGCGCACAAAGAAGTTTGACTTTGGCATACCTACTTCAACATGGTCTTCAGACCTCTGCTGTCTTCAGGTAATTCCCTTCATTTCCTCTCTCTAACTGTTTGCATCAGTCACCCACTCCCTGGATTTGCCCTTGTAGCACATCCCCAGAAATAGAAACACCCCTGCCACTCTGTACAGAGACCCGATGTCACTTGTAGGTGGTCAACCACCTGCATTCAAAATTCACATCCCCAGACATGCTTCTTTCCACACACAGAAAATAACCCTGGGAAAAAAACCAAACAGACAGTAAGAAAAATTACACCTTCTCCCTCTAGACTGGGGACACAGGCACTCCCATTTCCACCACTTCTTCCCAAAATGACCTTTCTGGATTTTTCTTCTAAGAAGCCTGAGTTTCTAAGACACCCACAGAAACCACAATTTCCAGATCCAGGTTTTCACAGAAAGAATCAGTGTGCCACTAAGCTGGAGGTAGCAAACGCTGCTGCAGCTGCACATGGCCAACACCCCACAGAGAACAGGCAACGAATCCAACCCCAAACCATCAGACCATTGTTCTTCCCGGCAAGCTGTCAAGGGAGCCCTCCAGCAACATAAATTTTGGGGTGCCCTTGCTCTGTGGTCAGCCCCAGTCAAAGACATCTTATCGCTGGCCGTTTCCCCATGCGGCACAAATTCATGTCCCTATCATTAAAGAGACACATGGTTTATTTACTCATTACCATATCCAGCTGTTGGCTTTCCTTCTCCCCATATTTCAGGGTAAGTAGTGATTTGACATAAATAATACCCCATTCAGCTACGGCCTGAAAGATATTGTAAATATAAAAAAGTCTTCAGCTCCAATAGCTCTTTTCAAGTGCTCAGTCCAAACTCTACTTAATATGGGAGTGGGGGGAGGTTGGGAAAGAGAAAACCCAACGCCATTACTTAAATAGCCCCATTAAAAATGAGCACAGAGTGAGTTACGGCTTTATTAAACAGATGACATTACATCAGGAATGATGAATCATAATGTTTCTTTTCGGGATTACAATGGTATACGACCTCTTCAGCTGTAATCATTTGCCTCCTATTCCGAGCCACCATCAGGTGTGCTGGCCCCTCTGCCCGTGACATTAACACCAGCGCTGGGGACCCGGGGGCATCTACTTCTCAATGGCTCGCAGACTGCCACGGCTTGCTGCTGTGGGAAGGGGAGGGGGCCGATCCCACCGGGAAGTCGGCAGGGGATCCTGTTGCTTGTTCCCAGCCCTAGACAGGCAGCGAAGGGCTGGGTGTCTTCCCAGGGAAGCACAGGGGGTTCTCCAGGTTTCTAGGCAGGAGGGTGTCTGGAGTCTCAGGCTCACCTTCTTGCTTCAGTTTCTGCTGTGTCAGAGGAGCTAAGCAGGGCGAAGCGACAAGCCGGTGGCCGAGCTCTCAGAGGCCACCGATTCCCCTCCTCTATCTGCACCTCTCAGTTTACCTCCCAGCAAGCCCACGGATGGATCTGTGAGCAGAGCTCGCACGCCCTGTCTCCCTCCACACCGCTGGCTCGTGTCTGCCTGGCCCCACGCATCCAACAGCCCATCCATCCTGCCCCCACGGCCTCAGCCAGCTGCTCCTGAGGTTGCACTGGGGCAGAGGGACAAAAGCATGGACGCACGCAGAGCTCCAAAGCCTCAGGAGAGGAATCTGTGGTGGGAAGCAGATTTCAGGGTTATGTGTCTCAAGGCCATTCCTGTTTAACAGCCAATTCCCTCCCATCATGAGGGCTACATTGGGGCATATAGTTGGGATTCCAAGAATAATAGAACTATGGGAGGTTGCATAGCGCAAGACGACTAGGACCACGCAGGGTACAGCAGAAAGGCTGTCAGATAAAGGACTCCAGACTACAGCAAGACATAACCCTCTGGTACATGTACTGCTCTGCTGGTTTACCCACCAGAAAAGCAGATGCCCACTCCCAAAACGTACCACATCATTGATTTAGCTGTTTGCTGGCTCTGTCCTTTGCAGAACTCTTCATAAACTCCTTCAATACACCCCCGTCTCTTTCCTCGTGTGTTTAAATCCACATCGTCGCCAAGGCAGTCACACACATGGGTCAGAAAGAAGAACCCCTCCAAAGACAGACTGCCCTCCCTGCGTTGGTCCTTGCAGGATCAGCGGAGGCACCATTAGAAGACCCAGGTCTCCTGGTCCCTGCAGCCTAAGCAGGCACTGCTGTAGTCTAAAACCACCATGTGAAACATTTCCCACATTTTGTTCCTCTCGTCCTTCTCCCAAGGTTTGCCTGCCATCTATAAATAACCAGGAGAGCGTGACTTCCAAACTCCCAGATAAAGCAATGCCGTGACATAGCCCCACACAAGCCAACGGCTTCTATTTTTACATCTTTGGTGAGAACCACGTGTCAGCTATCGACAACACACACACAAAAAAAAAGCCACAGCACTCAGATCCCCACTCCCCCTCTACCTTCTGCTCAGGCAGACCTCAGACAAGCGCCCGGCAGCCCCATCTGCTCGTCACCTGCTAGCATTTGGGTAGCAGATACGTCAAACTCCCGGCTCACGTTTTCACACGTAGGAGTTTACTGACTGAGTGATGAAGCTGTCTGTGCTCCCATTGTGCTTTGCCATCCAGAAGGGGTTTTTTTGGAGCCTTTACAAAATACTGCAGGCCAGCAGCTCTTATGTAAGTTATCAACCTCCTTGCCCCCATTTTACAGACTGGGAAACTGAGACACAGAAAACAGGCAAAGACCTGTGACCTCCTGTGCTCCCCCTCCACTGTAGCCCTCTGCCCCTCACAGACAACCAATCTTATCACCCTGAGATGTTCCTCTGTCCTCCTATCTCTACCACTGTAGCTGCTTCTGCAAAACAAAACAAAACAAACCTTCAACAATAAAAACCTGCCAAGGTTAGTTGAGCTCCAGCTTTGGCCCACAGTGGTGGAAAGGACTAGGTGTAAGCCTGGTCACACCACAGGAGGCCAGGATTCCTCACCTTCCTTAGCAATAGCAGGTCCCTTTCAGTCTGCCCAGAACAGTCATTTGCACCTCTCCTCTCGGTTTGACCTCTCACCCCCACCACAAAACTCAGAGCCCTACAAAAAATGAGAGCATGTCCCCAGAAAAGTCATTAACGCCATGATGGATCAAGGAATCAAGGACTCAGCCATGATTCCTACCCTGGGTGGGCTGCAGCATCTACAGAAATCTGTGACTAGGCATAACAAAAAAATAAATCCAATAACTAGGAAACTGGTAAATGGACAACTTAAATTCAGCTTTTCACATCAAAATCAACAATGACAATCATTTCTCTTTCCACTGCAATTGTTGCAACAGCATTGACTCTAATCTTAAGAAAAAAAAAAAATCCACCCTAGATTTCACTCTAGTCTAGAAGTGAGTCAGCTCTCAAACCTCAGCTAGAAAGGCAGGCACTTGCTAGGAAGGATGTGGGAAAATAGAGGGTTAGATTCACCAGGCTCCTCCTGGGTCATGCTAAAATTACTACGATTTAAGTTAATGAATAGATTTCCTTTTGTTCCAGCTCAGCTTCATTCTGCAGCGTTACAGCCCTTATCCCAAGCTGGAAGCAAGTGCCATTCAGATAAAACAAAGCCCAGCTTCCCTTTAGCATTACCACCAAGACTTCTTCATAATAATATTTATAAAATAGCTATTAAGATGGGAGGGGATAGTAAAACTGCATCTGTAAAAGTCAGGCACTCGGGTTATAAAATAGCAGGAATTAAATCTGCTCTGCAATACAAATTTATTTCCCACCCACGTGTTTGCTTGTTTCAAAGCCTCTTTAATGGCAGGGCCACATCCTGCTTGCTCCTCAGGACCTCGGACTCATCCAGGCTGGGGACTGAGCAAAGGGGTCCCCAAGGCTCTGCTGATGCCTCTCCTGACACCTCTTACCGTACTGGGCCCCAGTTTGGCACTAATTGCAGGGGCCATTTGGGTTAGGGAACATCCATTTGGATAGCCCCCACCTTTCTACAGAGCAGAGAGGCTCAACCACAAATTGCTTTGAGCTCTCCAGGGCAAAGAGGGTCACAGCAGAACCACAGCTGACTAGGACAACAGGACTTGCTCCTTGGCAGCATCCGTGCTTCTTCCAGGGAGCAGGAAAGTGTTTTTGTGCAGCCTTTGTCCCTGGAAAACTGCTCTTGCCAATCTCATATGTGGCCTGTTCTGCTCCCTTATCCCTTGCTGCTGCAGTCTGCTAGGACAGCTCAACCCCTAAAGTAGATCTGAACTCTCATGTCTTCCCATCCTTGCCCTACATACCCACCATCACCAGGAAACCAACAGCAGAGAGGAAAAGGCAGGCTACCTGCCTGCTCTGGATCAGCATCAGCCTCTTGGGAGTTACTAGTAGGCCAGACAAGATGCTAACAAGGTGGAGACTTCCTCCAAAAGGCTAACTTGCTGGAACCAAGCACCAGTGCAATCACCAGGACGGCTAGAGGGGAAGAAAGCTCACAGGCAGGCAGCCGGCTTGCTCCAGATCACCACACAGAGATGAGGCTAACGCACAAGACCAAGGGGCCAGGCTGCAATGGGTGACAGGTTGTACCTTCAGAAGTCCTGGAAATCTGCACACCCGGTGAGACAGGGCCACAGCAGCACCTCTGGTCCAAGAGTTTTCAGAGCATTTCCCAACTCTCCAAGACCTTGATCATCCCAAGCTGGGAATATCATTTCACTGCAGCCAGGCTCAGTGCTCAGTGTACCTGACTTCCAGCATAACCTCAGCTGTGGAGTTCAGCCAGCAATGATTACATTGAGCCCGAAAGACCTTGTCACGTTGGGAACACACTGAGGAGGGTTGCAAGGACCAGCAAGCCAAGGACGCGGGAGGGAAGGCTACCTACATTTGAAGTCTCCAGCTGCAATAACTTTTTGCTGACTTTTTTCAGCATCTTGATGGCGAGGAGGAGATGGGAAAGGAGATTTGTGAGAACAGGATGAACCACTATATTTATCCAGGCTGACACCCCGCATAACACCAGCCAGAGCATTTCAGCTATAACCCCTGTGTTGCGCCAAGCATTGACACTAATAGGACAACAGCTGAGCAATTAAAAGGAGAGTAGAGACAACGAGCTATCAAGTCAAAAAGGCTCATGGACAAGAGACAGAAAGACCTAATTTCTGCTTGTTTGCTTTGGTGAGTGGAATATTGTCAGACAGACACCATGCTCAGGAAAAACTACATTTCTGTGTCACCACCAATTAGTGCCTCTTCTTTATGAGACTGGAATCCTCGTGCCTTTTTGCTGGACCAGGTTTTCACATGGACCTTAATAGAAAGCATGTCAGAGCTTGGAGTGCACAGCATCCCTCTGCACTGAGAAGTGGAAGAAACAAGCAGCTGGCCCTGCACCAACCCTCAATTAAAGACTGTTCACAAACTGTAGGAAACGAGAATTTACAGTCTCTTCATTAGGAAGAGGCATGGAGAAACGCAGAGAAGAGCCTCTGAATCAGGAGACAAACAGCAACTCACTGAGTTCTTGTTTACACACTTCGCCAGCAAGAGTTAACAACCAGTACAGTGCAGAAGTGGTTGTGCTGGTTTTGGGGCCCCAGGTATAACTATTCGGAAATCCCTGCACATGGGATTATACATCCCCAGCTGTGCGGGCCCAGGGTAGCCTTGGGGCCCGTGGCTGACAAGAGGACACTTGGGGAAGCAGGGCTGCAAGTTTGGGCAGGCATCTCTTCTAGCGCGTCATTAAACAGACATGTGGCAATGCAAAAAGCAAGCAGTGAGAAAAAGCCCACTCCAGCCAGGCAGGACTAATGTCTCTAACGTCCCCCCCCAGTGCCTGTGACCCACTCGCCTGACAAAGCCCTCAAAGGTCTCACGGGAAAGTCACAGCAAAAAGCCACTGGTGGGGCTGAGGACAAGGTCAGGAAGGAAAATCGAGGGTTGGGCAGCCAGTAAGCATGGACAGACTGGAAAGCCAGTCATCAAACCTGGTGTACGGCAGCAATTGAGAGGGGAAGAAAACCAGGACTGGAGGCTCTGTGTCCAGTCGCTGCTTTCACTAGATTAAAAATGTAAATTCCCTGTGTACTAGCCTGCCTTGGAGATATCAAGAGTAACAGGCAATTAGGACTAATGAAGTAGCAATGACAGCAGCAACAGGCAAACATCTCTGGGAAAGGAGTGGGTTTGGGCAATAGGTGCAGATCTCCCTTCCTCTTTGAAGAGCGCGTAGGAAAGGCTGTCTGGTCCAGCTCTCTGCTTACTTCTCCGCCAGTTTAATGCTTCCTATCAAGCAGTGGTGGTATCGCATTTAATCTGGGTTAATAGGATTGCTGGCACACTCAAGGGAGACATTGCTGGGCAGAGGCACAGGCAA
This sequence comes from Phaethon lepturus, assembly GCF_000687285.1. Classification (NCBI taxonomy): domain Eukaryota; kingdom Metazoa; phylum Chordata; class Aves; order Phaethontiformes; family Phaethontidae; genus Phaethon; species Phaethon lepturus. The sequence goes on from NW_010527941.1 coordinate 19,682, forward strand.
TGTGACCCACGGGCCTCGGAAAGCCACGGGCGGCTCTAAAGCCAGACATGGGCTTCGCAGCTGGGTCCTCGGGGCGCTAATAAAGGCCGACCATGCACCATATGCCCGTCCCCAGTAGGGTGTTAACAGTCTCCCTTTGCTACCCAGCCACGCATTTCCACATGACTTGCAGGAGCTGAATCCCTCTGAGGTCATGGTCCACCACTGCTGGGCCGGGGGGTGAATAGCAGTCAAACAGCTCCAAAAAGCCACCCAAAAATAAACAAACCGGAAGGTGAAGTAATGACTGAGCACAACAGTAGAAGCGTCACCATCTTGGAAAACCAGGCTAGAAAGGCACTTTGGCATACCCTAGTCTCTCTTGCGCAGTGCAGCAACACCATGAGCAGCACCAGAGCTGAGCTACCTTGGAAATACCTGCAAGTCGTCGCTTCCCTGTGCTCTGCAAACGTAGCCTGCGATGGAGTAAAACCACAGAGATGTCCCATGCGGGCACCCCCACTCCCACCCCCACCCAGGAAGTCTAAATAGAGAAGAAACCCAAGATTTAGACAATGCCAACCTAAGCAAGAGAAGGAAAATGCTAGGAAACATCAGAAACCTGAAACAAGTGCTGGGCACAAAAACCCACCCAAACCTGGAAAATATAGGGCAAATGAAATCAGAGAAATAAGAGATGCAGGAGTGCTGGTGAGAAGGAGATGGAGCTACGTGGAGGTGACTGGGTTATGGGCAATCTTACATCAGTTTATGAAAATATCCCATTAATCTTCATAGCGCAATCTTAATTGCAAAATCTTTCATCAGCCTTGTTATTTGTGCACCTGTCACTGGAGACACTCAGAGTTGTTTTGTCGTCATTTCTCACACTAATTAGAGGGGCTTGGGGTGGTTGGTGGGGTGGGGTGGGGAGGCTGTTTTTTTAATTGTCCTCGAGCACAGCTTAGCTTTATGGTAACGCTGCCAATTAGGGTCCCGCCCTGCGCGGGGCTTGTAGGCCTGCTAGGCACATTACGGAGGACTAGAGGGGTTGTTTTAATTAAATACCCCCGGACTAGTAGGGAAATATTTAGAGCAATTTAACAATCTGCTGCAGAGTTGTTAAGCCTCCAATATATCTGCTTAATGTTCATTTGGGTATTTAATAATCTCCCTACCTTATCTAATCCTGTTTAAATTTAAAGAGATGCATCTAAGCTGGTGAAGTAGCTAGTGCTTATTAACAGCCGCTGGTTATTAAAACATATTTGAGATGTCATCACCAGCGAGCAGTCCCAGTAGCAGGCAGGAGACTTGGTGCCTGCAGATGTATTTCTTTCTTAACTGCGGCTGCCCAGGGACACTGAATCCAGTGCTTTCATCGCAAGCTCTGCCGTCATCCCACCAGTGCCCTTAGTTGCCAATCTGCTTCATCTGCCTGTGGAAGGGAAGCTGGTGGCCTTATTGTGTAATTAGTCAAAGCTACAGGTCACTTATTTTTAACGCTGTTTTCCAGGACTTCAGCTACTCAGACTAGGGCATTTTTGAAGGACTGGATGCTTTGTTTTTTTTTTCCATTTGGTCAATGGAAGATGTGTTTTGTTTTGCCCTGCCAGTTCTTCACAACACTTCTGTGAGGTCCAGAGAAAGTCATTTGCCTGTGGATGGCCTAAAAGGCCAAAAGGACTTTATTTTGCAAGATTTTAGCCCAGCTATCCTTACATAATTTGTATGTTTCCAAGCTAGCTGTCCTGTTCTTCATAGTCTCTTTACCACAACTAGACGCACTGCCATTTCCCACAGCAACGCTCTTCAGGTTGCCTTGGCCATCTCTCCTCCATCCTCTCCAAAACAGGTACCTCCACTTTGAAGTGGTGCCACTCAGAACTGTGATCAGGGGAGGTCCCAAAATATTGCTGTCACAGATAAGAGGTTGTTATACGACACAAACCCCTCAGCTTGATCAACTTACATTGAGAGAGTCAAGCCAACAGTTTCCCTTGCTGGCATGAATTGTTTTAAGTGTGAAATGACCTTCAGACAAAGCAAAGGATTTTCCTACCACGTTCAGGACACAAAAACAGTAAGTCAGTCTTCATTGCTATGAAACTGAGCAGCCTAGACTGTTTCACAAGCACTAACCCACCCAACTTTAAAGTACCTTCACTGCTGAAGCTAGAAAATAGCAGCTGTCTATGTAAAAAGAAGGGAAAACTCTGCCATCCAGTCTAAAAACAGAAAACATCTCTGGAAGAAATCTCCTTGTCCAGTTGAACAAAACACACTGTTCTGAAGAGCTAATGCTTCTGACCATGCTTTGAAGGCTTAACGTCAGCACCCTCAGCTGACGGTTCCCCATCCACCTTGTTCAAGCAAGAGTATCTCAGGTTTTTAGCATGAAGGGCTGATTTTTGTCATAAATCTGGTGTTCTGGTTTTGGCCAACTTGTTTTGAGACAGAAGTGGACTATTTGGAATGAGTGAGCCCAGAGGTGACACACCTGTCAGGTGTTGTGCTGGAGCACAGCCATCCCAGTTGGTCCTCATTGATCCAAGAGCAGCTTGCAAACAGCCTGCCAGAAATGGGAAGGGAAAAGTTTTTTTCGCCACATCCACCACAGAATATAAACATAAAGGCTAAAAACAGAGGCAAGATTGGGGGCGGGGTGTGCAAGGGTGGAAATTAAAAACCCAACACACTTTCTATGCTTGTTACAGTTACATTATTCTTGTTAGAAGTCCTGGAAGAGGTTGAGCAACCTCTATCCCCAAGGGTCTTTAAAAACAGTTTAGTCCAGAAATGACATAGGTAGACTCAGTCTTACCTTAGGGCAGGGACACAGACTCACATAACCTTGGCAAGGTCCTTCTGATGCCTCTTCTTCTGCGGCCCTATGCTGTAGCAATGCTGAGCCCTATTCAATCTCCTCTTTGACCTACTGCAAGGGACTTGTTATGGTACCAGACAGAAGATCCTGTATCACAGAATCATTAAGGTTGGAAAAGACCTTTAAGATCATCAAGTCCAACCATCAACCCAACACCACCACGCCTACTAAACCATGTCCGAAGTGCCATGTCCACAAGTTTTTTGAACACTTCCAGTGACGGTGACTCCACCACCTCTCTGGGCAGCCTGTTCCAATGCTTGACCACTCTCTCAGTAAAGAAATTGTTCCTAATATCTAATCTAAACTTCCCCTAGCATAACTTGAGGCCATTTCCCTTCATTCTATCACTGGTTACTTGGGAGAAGAGACCAACACCCACCTCACCACAACCCCCTTTCAGGTAGCTGTAGAGAGCGATGAGGTCTCCTCTCAGCCTCCTCTTCTCCAGACTGAACAAACCCAGTTCCCTCAGCCACTCATCAGACTTGTGCTCCAGACCCCTCACCAGCTTCGTTGCCCTTCTCTGGACACGCTCCAGCAACTCAATGTCCTTCTTGTAGTGAGGGACCCAAAACTGAACACAGTACTTCAAAACAAGCTAAAACCAGGGACAATAAACACAGTCCAGCAAAAGCAGTGTTCTGGCCTGCAAGGCTTGCTGGTTTCACATGAAAAAAGCTAACCCATTTCATATGCCCAGCAGAAGCCCCAAACCCAAGCTCTCCTCCACAAGCAAAGCCCACAGTACCCACTCCAGATTCACATGACAGGGATGACCAGAGGGGAGCAAACGGAGCAGATATTTTTGTTTGTTTGTTCTTTCTTCCTTGTCTCTCAGATACTGGTGTCATTTAGGATTTTTTGTGGAGGAGACACGTCAGCACAGTGACGGATCCTGTCTGGTCCCATCAGCACCGAGGCATTGTGTCCCCAGAGTAACGCGAGAGGACTGCCGTTCCTGCAGGGAAGGCTGCTCAGCGGGAGGTGTCAGCCTGGGAAACACAACAATTGTTTCTCTCCCATCGGTTCGGTGGCACTTGGAAACTTTCAGGGTGGAGGAGAAGGGTGAGTCTGAACCCAGAGGTGCACCAAGGACTTGCACCAAAGGACAGGGAGCAGGCTTCACACCCAGGCATTGTCACGATGCCAGCCACCCACCGTGCCAAGGGAAAAGGAACAAGTATACTTCAAGTGGCTGTTTCCTACCGGACATGCCCTATGGGGTAAGGAATGGGACTTCCGAGCCCTCCTGCCATAAGCTGACACTTCCCAATGCACTCCCTTGTCACCTCTGTGCACAGAGCTGCAGTCACAAATCATGGGTTTATTTAGACTCTTAAAAAAATAAAGGATGCAACCATTTACAACGTGATTTCCTCAATTCTCAATAAAGGATCCTATTTGCTTCCTCCTCCACAAGGCGCCTCTGGTTTAGCAGAGTGGCAACAGGACAAAGGGACGGCGTGAGTTAACACTCCAGTGCCCTCTGGCAAACTCAGCTTTTGCTGTAGCTGAAGGACTTCACATCCTCTTTCACAAGAGCAGAGGACTTCTAATCCTCTGTGGCCATGTGAAGAAAAAACTGGTGGAGACTGGCCATGCTGTTCTGCCTGCCAGTCAAACAGGGATCCAAGGTGCAGAAAGGTGAGCTACGTGCCAGACACATGCATGAGCTGAAGAGCACCAGCTCTCCAGAGTCCCAGCCACCAGATCACCTATGCTCAACAACCTGAAGATCCCAGCTGGGGCTATAGGTATAGTTTTACATAGCGCACAAGGAAAACTGCCTGCAAAAACCAATGTCTGCATTTGGCTTACAGGGAGAGGACCTGGGCTCTGGGCTCCTTGTCTGTGCAACATAGCGGGATGCACCGGTATCAAGTACACATGTATTATAATGCCACATTTAGTCTCATCTCTGCTGTTTAGAGCTACCCAGGCCTTGCCTTTTGCCAGCAGGAGATGCCACGACATGGCTCTTCACTGGGTAGAAAGCGCTTGGAGGAGCTGCTTGTGAACAGCAGGCTCAGAGGGAGAAACCAGCAGAGGCACGCACGGAGCAAGTGATAATTTCTGTGCTGTGCAATTACAGCTGGGAAGGAGTAAACCTCTGGTGCACAAACCTGCCAACAGTTTACTGCCGACAAGGAAACAAAACCGACAGTTGACACTAGAACAGCTACTGATACCCTGTAATCATCTTAAAAATAGACTTTTTGCAAACCTGCTTGTTAGTAGTGGAAAATATGCT
>NW_010527942.1:0-299 GCF_000687285.1 Phaethon lepturus
GGCCCGGGAGGCGGCGGACCGCCCCGGCCAGCCTCCTGCTGTCGCGGGCTGCCGTGACACCTTCACAGACTAATCGAGCCTCTCCTCAAAGGTCCTGTGGGCTGGTTTGCCCCTTGCTACTTGTACTGGGTGACCGTTCAGTCCTCAAGTACCGTAAGCGACTGAGAACAGTTCCAGGCTAATGTGGGTTTGGCCAACAGTCGCTTGGTTTTGTCCCAGGATCGTGCTGTAGCACAGTTACTTTTCACTCCTCAGCTTTTACGGGCGGCTCTCCCGTGGCGTCTCGGCTGACCACCCGC
>NW_010527942.1:337-5638 GCF_000687285.1 Phaethon lepturus
CTCCTCCTCCTCCACCTGATTTTTGCACTTGTTCACGTACGAACCGGCAGACACTCTGTTCTGCGCCTGTTCCTGCCCCCGCCTCGTCCCGTGTTGCCTGTCGAGGAGTTGCAAGGCTGTCCTTTTGTGTTGGCAGCACCATATGGCAGACAACACCACAGCAGGCTTGATTATTATTAATGAAGATAGTGGTTTATATGGTGCTAATGCCCGAGACACGCTGAAATGATTTATCTTGTAAGGAGAAAGAGTTTCTCCGCAGTACTCAAGTACATGAAAAGGGCCACAGGAGTGGTTGTGTCACAGCTGACCACAAGTAATCCATCTTCGGAGCAGTTGGCCGTGGGGAAGCGAGGCCGAGCAGAGCACTGACAATACAGGCCTGCGGAAGGAGGTGACCAGGGACTGTAAAGAAGTCCTCTGAGGCCGGGGGCTCTGCCTTTCTGCTCAATAGACGTGCAAAATGTAGCCCAGGGGCCGGCCCCGGGGCCTCATTGTGTTCCTCTGCGCGGTGGGGCTGCCTGCTCTGCCGTACACCCCCTGTGGCCACGCGCCCCTCCAGGGCACCCGGACCTGGGGACGGTTGTGCGTTGGCCCCTGGGTGGGTGCAAGGACCCGCTTCTGGGCTTGGGGCGGTGGGCTGCGCCGGGGGGGACGGTGCCCGAGACCCGGTGCCGGCAGCACGGTAACTCCTGTGGTGTTTGGGAATCTTTTGCAGCCCCCTGATGTTGAACGACAGCAGTTCAGCACATTCCATGCCGAAATACAGTCGCCAGTACTCCTTGGAGCACGTCCACGGCTCATCCCCATACGCAGTGAGTACGCTGTGCACGCCTGGCCTCGCGCAGGGGCACGAGGACACAGCTTCGCGGGGAGGGACCGTTTTAGGCTCTTCTCCAGCCGCTCTTGCCTTTGTACAACCGTTTGCTCGCAACCTCTTTGTTTTGTTTGCCAAAGTATTTGAAGGTGGCAGCTGCATTCGAGCTTGGCCAACGGGGAGAGAGCTGTTGGCTGGTAATTCTCAAGGATAGTTGTAATGGGGACGAGGATTTGGCTTGCAAGGAGTGACCTGAATTCCACTGAAAGGAGAGATGGGTTCAAGTGGTGCCTTCCCGCTTCGCTTACACCTGCTGACTTGGTCCATGTTTTGGTTTTGTCACAAACAAAACACGCCTGATGTCAGTCAATCCCTGCTAAACCTTTGCTCATATTGCCTAATTAACGTGTGACCATGTATAACGAGCATTATTTCCTCCAGAGAAGCCTCCTTGCGGTCAGGGAGGGTGCCGTGGGTCAGAGCCTGGCTGAGACACAGGCCTGAAGTAGCCAAGACCCGGGTGATCTGAGCTGAACTGTGTCCGTGGAGGCAGGGAGCAAGGTGGGAAGGGCAGAGCAAAGCCAGCTGATGCTCCTGCACACAACACCCCGCAGCGTCAGTGGGGTTGCGTGGTATGAGGGCCTGGAGACAAGGGAGCGGGCAGCAGCTTCCAAGGCGAAGGGGTCTCCTGCGAGACACCGTCCCTGCCTGGTCCGGAAGAAGGGACTTCGTAGCCGGCTGTGGCTGTTGCTCAGAGCTTGGCCTCGCTACAGCGGTGAATGCTGCGCAGTCCTCCGACTGCCTCGCGCCGGGGTGCCCGTCCCCGGGCGCCTGCGGGCGGTGGCCTCAGGGACACGGTGACGTGAGGCTCCAGCAGTCTCTGTAAGCGTGTGCTCCGGACTGTCCAGATTGCTGCCGGATGCCAGTGTATCCTGAAGTTTTGTCTAGACTCTCCCATCCTTTTGCGGCACTTTCTGACGTGCTGCTCCCCCTGACCGTTCGATGGCCAGTGAGCGCAGGGTGTCCCTTCCAAACCCGTTACCGCTGGCCCTCGGTCCCCTTTCAGGTGAGCTACAGACTTGCTCCCAGGCCCGTGCCTGCTGAGTCCGCTCGGCCTCCTAAGCCCGAGGAGGGGAGCGGTGCCGCTCACGCTGCTGTTTCGCTTTTGGCCTGATAGCTGCAGCGTGCCTGCACGTAAGCCCTGTGACACTGCACGACGCGTTGAACGCCAAGAACCGCCCGTCTTCGCGCCGTGCGGGTCTCGAACCCTGGGCCCTGACTCACCACGAGGTTCGGAAGACTCATCCCGTGCCCCAAGAGCTGGAGAGCCGCGTGTTCGCGGCGCTCCCTGAGGGCGAGCCGGCTGGCTCAGCGCTTGCAGCCGATAGGAGAGGTGTGACACATTGGGTCACTGTTGGCTTTTAATCACCTCCGGCGTGTGCAAATCCCACGTCTTGACACGGTTGTTTTCGTTCTAGGTGCTCTGTTTGATCTGGGTCGTATCAGTGTGTGCCCTGGGAAACCGCACCGCGTTAGTTCGGGGCGTCTCTCTTGGTCTGCGGCACCCCTGCTCGCCTGGCACGGGAAAGCCAGCTGGGGTTTCTTGGCCAAAGCTGTTGCCTGAAGCAATGTGCTGCTTTATACTGATCCTCTGGCAACGCTCTAGTCCAGGAGCAAGGCTCTGCCGCTGGGAACGTAGCTAAGCTTTCATCCCGGCTGGCTGTAGCGAAATAAAAGCTGTCCCCAATTCCGAGGTACGATCCGGGCCGCTGCAGGGACGTCCTGTTCGGGACAGCGGATTCCAGCCGCTGGCTCCTGACATCGAGCTGCCCTGGAGTGCCAAGGTGATCCTGATGAATTTTTTAGCAGAGAACCAAAATAGCTAAGCCCCATTAAAGAGCTCTCCTGCAGTTAGACCACCCTCTGTGGAAGCTCTCTGTTCCCGTTCCAGCTCCCGTCTAATCCTGTGATCTCTTTTTTTAAAAGTGCCTTTATTCTTGCGTGCAGCAAATACTTACGCAGAGCCACCGGGAGCTCTTCCAGGTATTACCGGATTGTCCCAATTATGGGAAACACGGGCGGTCATCTTTTCTCATACTTCAGTGTTTATGATTTTCAGCTCCAAACAGAGCTGAGAAATGAGAGTTGGGCAATTTTTCAGAGCGAGCTGCCAGCAAGTTCGCTGGATTCCGACGCTGCCGTGGTCCCTGCTTTGACAGTGAAAAAACCAAAAATTGTGTTTTCATGAGAAGACGGTTAACGTGGTGTAAGAGCTTGGCGGGGGTGAGGCGCGGGCAGTGCTGCCCCTGACACAGCTGAGATCGATCCTGTGCCACGCGCCGGGGCTGGATCTCGCATCACTGCGGCAGAGCAGCAGCTCGCTCTGTGCCCAGCGTGATGCGGCATCGCGCCACGTCAGCGCGCCCTTTTCTGCTCAAGCGTGCAACCTCGGACTTGCAGAAACAAGAGGTAGCCCCGAAGTCAAGGTCCAGAACGGGGCACGATCGTGCGTTACAAGGACTCCTCTGTACACGCGCTGGGCACAGCTTCAGGTTTTACAGGCGTTTCGGGTCGACGGCTGCCCGTTTTTTAGCCCTGTGCCGGCGAGCGCCGCGCCGCGCCGGGCAGAAACGCTCCTGCTCGCGGGGCAGGCTCTTCGCCGGGCAGGAGATCTCGTGCCTGCGGAGGTGGGGATCCAGCCTCTCGAGGTTGGATCTGCCTCCGGCAGAGCCTGCGGAGCGTGTCCCTGTGCACCACCTGACGTGGGGGGTGGCATCACTTCGGGTTATTCTTTCGGTTTTGGTTTTTTTTAATTATGAGGGAGCTGAGGGTCCATATCTGCACTGTGGCCTCGACTGTGCTAAAAGGTGATGACGTAGGTTACAAATTCCAGTGTGTGCAGTACAGGCAAGCATTGAAGGGGGGACAGTCAAATACTCGCCGAGGGCAAGGACGGACCAGGGTTTTCTCGAGCCAGCGCTCGGCGCTGCCATCGCTGGCTGCCTGCGGCGTCGGGAGGAGAGCGGTGGGATCGCGGGTCCGCTCACGCCTAAGGGCAGCTCTTTGAGCAGAGTCTCTCAGCGGGTCTTCGCCATGTCCCCCGTGGCTCTCTGACGCTCCTGGGGGCATCTTCTGGTCTGCAGCTTGCTTTGTGTCCTGGAGAGACGAACGCTGATACACAGAGAGCAAAGGGGATTCGGGTTCACTCCAACGTCTCGGTTCCTTTGCTCCTTAGCAAGACTGATACCAAAATGCAACCATTCCGTGTTGCCGTTACCAGCGTGGACATCTTGTCTATCTTACGTCCGCAGCTCTCAGTCGTGTGGGTTGCAGCTTTCGTTTAAGAGTAAAAGAATGGAGTTTTAGTAGGAGAAAGATGAAAATCTGGGCCTCCAAAAGCCCAAGTGTTGAATGATCCAGAAAAGGAGTCCGATATTTTCACTTTTTAAATTCCATTATTTACAAGAAAGTGAAGTTTACAGGACAGAAATCCAGTTTAATTTTTCTTTACTAGTGCTTTGGGTTGCCGATTGTGTGTTTCTAGGCATCGTGCTGAGTCCCACGTTGCCTTCTTCCTGGGGTGGGTCAGGATTTGGGGCTGTTCCGATGTGCCTCCTCTCGCTCCATCTCCCGTACGTGGGACAGCATACGGCACGTGCCCAGTGCTTCACGCGGCGAATGCTGTGATTGTCATTTCAGGCTTCTTCCCCAGCATATAGTGGCTCCAACCTGTACTCCCCGGATTCTTCAGCCAACTTGGGTCCCATTATCTCCGACGTGACCGAGCTAGCCCAGTCCAGCCCTTCGGCATCTCCCAGCGGCAGTCTGGATGAAAGGTATGCTCCTGCTCTCGTAAAATCTGAAGCTGTCTGCATAGGGAGAGCGTGTTTCCCGGTGAGCTGAGTAGCCGAACGCCATCCTAACGTGCCTCTTCCGCAAAGAATCCCCCGTGAGCGACAGCTGGAAAACAGCTGGTTTGGTACCGGGGACGTTCGGGGTGTTTGAACTCAACCCTGCGAACCTTACCGGGACGTTCCGGAAAGCTGGAGCCGTCCCTTCCGGATAGCCTCCTTCAGGACACTGCCGTCTCAGCAGATCGCTGGCTGGTCGGTTGGTTTTGTTCAGCTTTAGTGCTGTTTTGCAAGCAACACTCAGGCCCCTGCCCGCCCCGTCTAGCGCGAAGCTGTCGGGGGGTCCCGGTGTGGTTCCCACGAGGAAGCAGTCTTCGCTGGCCTCTCTGCTCCGTCCTGTGACATTACCAACGTCCTGGGTTCGCTGTGCCCTGCCCTTGCAAACTTGCTGCACAGGGGAGGAGGTGCAGAACGCAGCTTCGTTCCCACGCAACTGAGGGTAACGCTGGCAGCTCTGTGCCGAGCAGCACAGGTGAGGAGCCCGAGGATCTGTAGCAAATACGGACACGGCGCCCAGCAGCAGCGTCTTAACCCCCTCGGCGTTACCGGCCCTCGCAGCGGCGAGAGCTGCCC
>NW_010527942.1:5789-7096 GCF_000687285.1 Phaethon lepturus
TCCCCGGGCGAGAAGGGCCCGTCTCTCCTTAGCACCTTCTGGCCTCCCAACTCCTTTTTTCTTCCTCTCTAATAGGTTATTCCTGGCATTGGCACTTCCCCCGAGGAGCTGAATCACCCACAAATGCCATTTATTGCCTTTAATACCCTCTGCCAGGAACACTCCCTCTTAAATATAGACCATATGTTTGCTTAATGGCCCTTTTCTCTGTCCTTCGCCCGTCTCTCCTTAGCACCTTCTGGCCTCCCAACTCCTTTTTTCTTCCTCTCTAATAGGTTATTCCTGGCATTGGCACTTCCCCCGAGGAGCTGAATCACCCACAAATGCCATTTATTGCCTTTAATACCCTCTGCCAGGAACACTCCCTCTTAAATATAGACCATATGTTTGCTTAATGGCCCTTTTCTCTGTCCTTCTGTAGTTGCCGTCCTTTCCAGCAGGACTAATTGTGCCTCTTACACCCCCAAATCCGTGAGTTTGGGTGGTGAGATTAGGGCTGACCAAAGAATCCATCTTCCCTTCCCATAAAAACAGGACATCCAAAAATGCCTGGGTGCGTACGTAAAGGGTCGATGCCAGGCTTTGTCTGCAGAGGAGTCGCTCCGCTGACCTTGTGGGAGCGGCTAAAGCACCGCAGCCTCTGCTGTGGTGACGGTTGTGTCCCGCGTGTCTCCGTGGTGACTTTAAAGAAGGGTATATCCACTGTGCTGCTTCTGTACTGCTGAGACTATGTCCACATCCAAAGCTGTAGTGTTCTAACTGCACTGTTAAATTAAAATCACACCCTCCCGCCGATAACTTCACCTGTAAACACCTGTACGGAGCTGGCTGCGCGGCGGGTCCTGGACTGCGCACAAACCTTTAGCCGCGAGAAATACGCTGAGCTTGCAGCAGCGGCGCAGGGCGCTGGTGTGTCAGAGGAGCTGGTTAGGCTCAGGATCAGAGAAGAAGCGTTTAGGTGCTCGTTCAGCCTCGTCTTTGTAGCTGACTCTGGAGGCTTTGCGTGTGGAGAGGCAAGAGCAGTCACGAGGATTTTTTGCCCTGTGGGGGGGAAGCGGGTCTTGGCAGTCAAGGACGCGTCAGTGTGAGGTTTTTACCAGTTTTCTTTCTGTCTCGCAGGAGTAGTCCTGTGGTCCGCATCAAAGAAGAACCCCCTAGTCCCACCCGCAGCCCCCAGATAGAGGAGGCCAGCCCGGGGAACCCCTCCGCTGTGGAAACCCCTCTGTCCCCCTCCACGTTCATCGACTCCATCCTGCAGGAGAACAAACCCAGCACTACGACCGCTGCAGCCGGCGACAGCACCACAC
>NW_010527943.1:0-3501 GCF_000687285.1 Phaethon lepturus
GTATGGAGGATATGTGTGGGGTCCCCGCTGCGGCGAAATGCAGTTTTTGAGACCCGAGGGTTTTCGGGAGCAGGCTTGGGGGAGCTTCCGGGCTGCCCCCGGAGCGTCCTCGCCGGGTAACAGGGAGCCCGCTCCGGAGGGTAAACCCGGCCCGCAAAGCCAGGGGATAGTTTTCAGAAGCTTTTGTGAAAGTCTGGCTTAGGAGGATGTGATGTAAACTGATTAAGCGATAGCTGCTTGCTTCCACGCTGGTGCAACGAGCAGCTGAAGAAGCAGAAAATGTGCGGAAAGTAGCGTCTCCTGCCGCACTTACTAAGCGGCCAGCGGTGCACTGAAGGGCTGCACGGTGAACAAATAAATATGATTTAAGTTATTCCACAATTAGAAGGCATTGTAATTCAAAAGGACTGAAGTATTCATAAATTGTGAATGAAGATGGAAACAATGATAAGGCTTATTCAGTGATTGGATACAGTCCTGTAGCTTTTTGGCTGACACATTTTTTATTGTTTATATTTTGTTTGGCATCTAAGTGTGATTGACTTAGATATGGATATTTTCAGCGAGTAGACGTGAGCTGCAGTGGAGCAAAGCTGGGGAAGAGTACTGTTGAGATACTTTTTCTTCAAAAAATAAATGAATCCTTGTAGGAAGCGTTTGGCGTAACAGATACGCACATGCTTACAGGTACACACATAGAAATAGTTACTTATGGTGGAATCCGCAATTAGTAAAAATTAATTCTGTGTGGGCTGTCCATCTTGTGAAATTATTGACAGGAAATAAGACCTCTGCACCGGAGTATGAACCTGAGAGGACAACTTAAGAAGGCGGTTTCTACCTTGGAAACCTGCAAATTTTCACTACCACCTCTTATTACAGTGATAGTTCATTTTGTTGCTTCTTGCTCTAATGACTTTTTTTTCCCCATACATTTGCTTTTTGGCCTTAGAGATGTAATAGATTTCCTCATTCTTCACAAATCTGTATTAAAAGACTGCACTCAGGTGTATACTGAAATACAACATTGTGCTTCTACAGCCATAAATACAGGAAAGCAATTCCTGGCTTTCATGCGTTGATAACTTCTCCATAATATTTTACAATCACACTGCATCATGTGCCATGCAGAGACAGTTCTCATTTAGTGGTACATATGTGGAACACAGTTGCAGCAAATTGATTTCAATTTGGAATCTTTCTCTACCTATTCGGCATCATAAAGGCATTTTTAAAATCATCTTTCCTCTCCATAAATTAAAAATTAAGACTACACTGGCTATGAGAATTTATGCTGTGTGTTATTTATTTATTTAAAGCAGAAGATTGATGAATCTTACTTGGAGCTGCGACCGCGTTAAAGTATTACTGCCAGAATGGTTCTCCCTGTTGCGTTCTCCGTCTCTAGGGCTCTTGCGATGCACGTTGGCTGGGGTAGTGTATGCTCAGAAGGGGACGTGTTGGTAAAAGTTCTAAACCCAGAACACCTGTTTGGACCGAGCTCCCTGCGAAAGCAGTAGTTCAGTTTGTGCTGAGAGAGCTCTCAAGCACCGTTTAGAAATTAGTCTAAAATCCAAAGTACAGCTTTAAGACAAACCTTGGCAGTTCGACTGTTACCCACCACCCTTTCAGTGAAGGTTTGGGGGGTGTAAAAATAACTCCAAGGAAGAGTGGAGACTGACCAAGTGCAATTTAATTTTTGGGGGGTCCTTTCTTCTCCTTCTCATATGCCTCTTTCCTCCTGTTTTGGAGTGAGTGTAAACTGCATTTATCTCTCTTGCTGAGGCACGACAGGATGCAGTTGCCACATTGCATGCCTTTAAGCGCTTGGTCTCTTGTGATATTTTTGCCGTGGTTTATTTTTATGTTATGGTGGTCCAGCAAACTCAGAATATGTTGTCATTTCATTTCCCCCCTAGAGTATGTTGTTTCATTATGCGCAGAGAAAATCCATGCAGGGAAATTGAATACATGGAGTTTTCTGTATAAAATTTCTAGGCTGCTGCTTGGTATATTTTATTGTATGGTCCTCAGTTCAAACTTGCATTAATTGATAGAAAGTTTATAAAAGTGGAAGATAGGAGCTGGGTGCTGCATTTCCCCTTTACCTTTTCCATAAAGAAAACCTGGCCTATCTATCATCGTTAGATGACTGGTATTTTTTCCTGTATTTACAAGCTACATAGATATTATACAATAACTTCCATTTTAATTTAAATTACCAGTGCACAAGGGTTCACCTGAGCCATTTGATGACATTTGAAAATCATACCTCCATAAATCACTTTATTGTAAGAGCAACTGTGGCACATGGGTAAGTGCCACATAAAAAAAAATGTTTCAATATTGCCTGTATGAATATTAAAGGTGTGGGGGGGGAATCAAATTCTGTAGATGGCTTTTTAGGAGGTTTAGTGGAGAACGTGTGTGATTAATTGCAAATCTCCATTTAGGATCGTTTTTATGGGCACTTCTTGTCAAGTAATGTTTCATTTGAAAGGACTCCAGATGCACAATGAATCTCTCACAGATAACTGATAATACTGCTTTAGAGCAGGATGTTCTTTGCCGTGTTTCTCCTTTGCACTCCTTTGCATGTATTTGTATCTTCAGGATTTAATGATATTATGATAGAAAAGCCTGAATGCAGTTTTAAAAAGGTTTGGTTTTCTTCCCACCCCCCACCCCCCCCCTTTAAAAGGAAACATTCAACCACTACAGATTGGAATTTAAAAAGTGGATTTTTTTCTCTATAAAATGTTCATAGATGTAAATAGCTATAGGCTTTTATTGGTAATACTCTGTGCATTGCCTAAAGGCATAGCCATTCCAAAATAGTTTGTGATGTTCTTCTTAAAAATGACTACTAGATTTGCAATATTGTAGCAGCATAGAATATTTCCACATTAATTTTATTGCCATTTTAAGTCATAAATGCTGAAGTCTGTTCAGGGGTAGGAGAAATCATTGTATTGGGGCAAAAATTCATTTCTCACAAAGTTCTTCAACCCTCTGCCTTTGCCTCACCTTTAGCCCCAGCTGTTAGAATTTTCAAAATCTGTAGTAAATCTGTTTTATTCAGTCTAAAATGAATTGTAAGGATTTAACACTGTGCAGTCATTACGCTTTGTTAATTTTTTTTTAATTTTGAGTACTTTGATTAAGATGAGTTCTGTAGAAGAAAAAAATAAACTTTCTGTAGTAGTTACGATTGAGAGGGAAAAAGCATGGCATCGGAAAGCGTATGAAGGTGGGGAAGTCTTATCATGGGCTGTGGTTACTCAGAGCAGTATTGCCTTCCCACACAAAGAACAGATTGTGGTTTAACTCTTTCCATGGCCTAGTTTTATGTGCCAGTTTTGTATCAGAATTGTTCAAATCTCCGCTGGAAACTACTAATCAGTTTAAATATTGCCTTTGTGGCTCTTTGTCAGCATCATACGGTAATGCAATCATTTATGCCCTGAATTATCTTCCTATATTGTCTCTCTCTCTCCTCTT
>NW_010527943.1:3612-10271 GCF_000687285.1 Phaethon lepturus
CGGTAACTAGATCTAGTGTGGGGTTTTTTTTTTTTACCGTTCAGGAAATTTTGAAGTTTGTTTGAAATTTGAAGATTTAAATACTAAATTCTTGGCCTGAAGCTTCTACAATAGCAGTCTGAACTCTGTATAATTGCGAGCATTAGTTATACTTTCATCATTTTTACCTAATGGAGTTAATCAACCTATTGATTAAATGTAATTCATTCCTTGTCTAGCAGCATAGCTAAAATACTAGTTTGCTATTTGTATTCTTGAATATAATGGCATAAAAGAGGTTCAGTTTTAGTTTGATTGCACCGTGCCACTCGGTATGATGAGCAATCTGCGTGGTATTTAAAACTAAATATGCCTGCACACAGGAAGAAAGATACCTCCCCTAAGGTCTCGCTTCCAAACCAAAATACAGTAATGTTTGATAAGCAGATTGCGCTGTTTTAAATGGTGGATTTGCTCACGGAAAAGAGGCATTAGTTTTTGGGAAAGGCCTATTTAGATATTAACATGCTGTGTAGGATGGTACTTTAAGCAGACAAAACGAATTAATTTAATTGCTATAGGATGTACTTGTAGACGACAACTAAGCATTACCTCCTTAATGCAATCCATATCGCTGCTAGGCAGAAGATAAGAACTTGCAGGTGAAGCCAGAGGACAGAGAGGGGTATTTTGGAACTGCAAATAAATGGCATGTATTTCACAAAAGCAGCAATTTGACCAGCGGTGCACTCGTAATGTCACTCTGCCACAGCACGCAGAAATACAAAGAATGCAAACTTTGTGCCAAGTTGCCATTTTTCATTGTACACCTCAGATTGATTTTTAAGGGGTTTAGAATAATTGCCACACTCATATGATCAGTGAACAAATTAACCAACTCTGTGGGGCTTCAAAACCCACAGTGGAGCTGCCGGAAGAATATAAATGTAATTTTTGTTCTCCACTTCATAAACTTCTCTTTTACAGAGTTTGGGGGTGGTGGGAGGGAAGCCCAAAGAGCTGAAAGTACAGAAGCTTCTGTTCAGGATTTGTATACGACACGCTGTGTCTTCTGCCCGCTTTCCCGTACTGTATACTGGTTTCTCTAGTTACCACCGCCGGAATGGTGCTGTTTCAGTGCTGGAATGTTGGACGTTTGATAAGAAAATGGATCAAGTTTAATGGCGCATGCTCTTTGTGCCACCAGCAGCCTCTTGCTGAGAGCATGCTCCAAAAGCGGGAACTGTGTGGCATTGCGCTGAGCGTCTATACGCTTTGTGTTTCTGTGCCACGGAGAAGAGAAATGAACTGTGGCATTCGCCTCAGCCTTCTGAACGGTTCTGCTCAGATTTTTTAAAACTGCATAGTGTCCTCTTTGTGCAATGGTACTTTTCTTGATGCTAGCTGTTCACTCAGATATTTAAATGTTAAGAAACAAGACATCTTGATAGTATCTCTTTTAAATGATGTTGTCTCTGCAGCGTTGCGGGATGAAGTGAGGGGAGGCATACAAAATAAAATCTTCACATGGTTCTTTCAAAGAGTGAAATATGGGGAAAATCCGATTCTCTCTTTTTGTCTGCTGCCTGACAGCGGTAGTAATTGCCTAAGAGGCGTTATGCAGGAATTTGCGTAAATTTTAAGTGTTTATTCTCTTAGTCTTGGATTTCACTTTAAGGTTTTCAGAAACCTTTCTTGATACTGCTTTGATTATGAGAACTTACTGACTTTGAGTTTTCTTCTTCTCTCTCCCCCCCCCCCCCGCTTCTTTCCACAGGATGAATTTCACCCGTTCATTGAGGCACTTCTTCCACATGTCCGTGCAATTGCCTATACTTGGTTCAACCTTCAGGCTCGAAAACGCAAGTACTTTAAAAAACATGAGAAACGAATGTCAAAGGACGAGGAAAGGGCAGTCAAGGATGAGCTACTGAGCGAAAAGCCTGAAATTAAACAGAAGTGGGCATCCAGGCTCCTGGCCAAGCTGCGCAAAGATATTCGCCAAGAGTTCCGGGAGGATTTTGTGCTCACGGTGACTGGGAAGAAGCACCCATGCTGTGTATTGTCCAATCCTGACCAGAAGGGTAAGATCAGGAGAATCGACTGCCTGCGACAGGCTGACAAAGTCTGGCGGCTGGATCTAGTCATGGTGATCCTGTTCAAAGGCATCCCCTTGGAAAGTACGGATGGAGAGCGGCTCATGAAATCCCCACATTGCACAAATCCAGCACTTTGCGTCCAGCCACATCACATAACAGTATCGGTCAAGGAGCTTGATTTGTTTTTGGCATACTACGTGCAGGAGCAAGGTAGGAAGCAGACTGTCGTGTTTCTATGTTAGTATGTCAAACTCGATTCCAAGTAGCCCAGCTTCCCCCATGGGCTGGCTTCCAGTGCAGCGTTATTCTGTGGTCTATAGACGTAATGTGGGTACATATCCATATGTAAATCGGCATGTATATGTATATACTTACACACACACGCATTCCTACAGACTGACATGTAAATGACATGTATGTCTGACATACGTGCCTTGCTGTCTTTCAAGAGAGAGCGGGAAATACCAAGGTAGTACTTTAATTCCTCTGAAGTTGCCTTTTTTTTTTTTTTTGGACAAAATGTGGCAATATATTGTGTAGTTTTTCCAGTCATGACTTCAGAAAACATCCTTCTTGTTTTTTCAAGTTGTTGTGGTTTTTTTTTTTCCCTTCCCCCAGTGCTGTTAGTTACAGATGCAAGTATATGCAATTGCACAATCGCAATAAATACTACAAATATTTATTACTGTCTTTGTAGTTACAAATAATCAAGTATTCATCCTTAAACCAATGAACTTACTATCACTTTGAAGAGCAGTTGTAGACTTTCTCACGTCTAGAAGATAAAACGTGAAAAAAACTTAGCACAGAACTACTGCTTCATAAATACTGTATGTAGTCAGAATTAAAGCATGCAGTACTTAATGCTTTATTCGTATTTTACATTACTAGCTCATCTTACCTATCTGAGCTTTAAAAGAAAGATCCAGGTTGTAATATTTGAAGATAATTTTCCATGAAAAGTATCTTTTCATAATCACACTCATATACTTAATTTAATTTGGCAGATAATTGAAATGTGGAAAATTGCAGGAACACTATGGAAAAACTTTTTAAACTTTCATTACAGAATGAAAATAAAACCAGCACTTCTGATAATCATGTACCAGGATAAAAACTGCTATTCATATTGCATGTTCAGAAAACATTACTTGTAGGCATGTCCCCCAAAATCGTAAATGGCTGTAAGTAGAGAAAGGTGGAGTTTCTTCACCGATGCTAAGTCTTCTGAAATGCTTTTTCTCTGCGAGGGGTCATTTTGGTTCTTTCTGGTGGTTATACCATCCTCTAGACCTCTTTGTATCGTTGACTGATCAGCAGTAATAAAGCATTTCTTTTTCAGCTGCAGATCTCAACTAGGTAAAGTTTGACCGGCCGCAGATGGTGGGCCATTTCACAACTTGGCCTGGTAGTAGCCAGAAATGGCCCGCAGAAGGGCAGATGGCTGGCTGTTGTCTGATGCCCAATATATAACTGGGGGATTTAACTGAAAAACAAATGGAATGGATTTTGTTAGGGGAAAAAAAAAAAAAATTGCACATGTCTTCATTTGGCATGTACTCATTCTTTAAAAGAACAGATACACAACACAATCTTTTTGTTTCCAGTGAATTTGTCTTTCAGCATTTACTCACCAAAGTGGAGCGCTGTGTTTACGTGAACGTATAAACAGGGTTAAATTTTTTGGATTATTCATCATGAAAAAATATGATTCATTGATTTGTTTTGTTTTTTCCCCCCCTGTTACCTTGATTGTATTTTTTTGTATTTTTCTCTCCACAGCAGTAGCCAACATTTAGATATTTTGAGGTCACTTTTAAGTAGCTGCAGAGTCTGGTAAATCTGATCCTCAGTAACATAGGAAGCAAGACTTCTTTGATAGCATTAAACAAAATAGCTTAATTACAAATAATTTGTACTTTAAACTCCCTCTGTGAAGAAAGATTCAAATTATATCTTGAATGCATATATTGCAAGACATAGCTTACTGATTAATTCTGACAGATTTACCTGTCTCTAAAAGTCAAACTACAAAGGGAGGCAAAACACTTTAAGTAGCCCTTGAGCCGAAGCAGCTGAGGTCAGAGTGCTTCTTACACACTGTCAACTTCTAAGTTGTTGGAAGCCAGTAACTTGAAGTGGCAGAAGGAATTGCAGGGCATAGCTGATTTTACTGATTTAAATGGACTGAGAACATGAGTTTATTTAAAACAATTGTCTAATCAGAAATGAGTAAGATAAGCATGCTAGAATACTACAACTTTCAAAGTTACACGATGCTACTTTGAGAATATACTGGAAGATGAAGCTGGCTAATTTCTATGTACCAAGTCACCCTTAGTAGAACCTTTTGTTTATTGTAAACTGCATGTATTTTCTGTCTGTCTTGCTGCTTCACAGTAAATCTTCCATTAACATCTGTTGGCTCTCTTCTTCAAGAAGTCTTATTAAGTTATCTTTGTATTTTTTTTCTGTTTTGTCAAACTTTGATTTTTTGTCCTCATTGAAAGCAGGTTAATTGTGGCACTTTGTAGTGTGCTTGATTAAGAGCACCAGGCTTTGCAAAAGATAAGCATGAAGCCCACCAAAATGCGGATTTATTCACACGCTGTTTTGATTTTTACTTCTCTCTTAGAATATATAAACCTGCCTAGTAGTAGCACGTAAAAACTAAGCAAAGACATAGAAACAATTAATTACCTGAACTAAATATGAAGGAGGAATTAGCACATAAAATGAATAGAGGGGCCAAGTAGGTTGTTTTTTTGTTGCTTTAAAAAAAAGAAGATTAGGGGGAAAAAGAGGAGGAAGGATAGTTCGAGTGCCAGTGATGGTTGCCAGTGGCACCAGGATTGGCATCAGACCTTCTTTGTTTAGCCTAGGATGCCTGTGATTTGTTGGTTGGCATCCGCATTGCAGTGCAGAGTAATGTTACAATATATTGACAATTTCCAGATCTAGAAGTGTCAATAATCCTTTCAGTTCTTAATAAAAAGAGATTCTACTTCCACGTCTGCCTTGAAAGAAGAAATAAGGACCGACCTATGAAGTTCTGTAATTGACCAACTTTGTCTGGTTCTACTTCTTGCTCATCTCCCTCAGAATTCAGCATCTTCCTGCCCCCCCTGCTTCTACTATCCTTTTGTGTGTTGGTATCTTAAAAAAAAAAAAAAAGAAAAAGGGGCTTGACATAGGTTGCAGTGCTGTCCTTTGAATGAAACGGAGGAAGAAAATGGGAACTACAGACTGTGATTAGTGTGTGGCATCAAAATAATTCTTAAATCGTAACACACTTCCGTTTTGTCTATCAGGTCCACCCCTCACTTAAAAAGCCCAAACCTTGAAAACGGCATGAACTTTATTTCTATTGACAAAACAGCTTCTTCTCCCCCCCGGCCCCCCCCTCCTGGGGCATCAGAGAGTGTCTATCGTTTGGTGTAAACCGCATCTCAGTCCATAAAATCATTTGATGGTATTTGATTCAGCGCAGCGCTTATGCTGTGTTCCCGTTGCTACAAGAACCGCCATTTTGTTTGTCGAGTGCCAGGAGAGGGGAAAAAAAAGGCAGACAATGTGCTTGATGCCAATAATGGTTGCCAGTGGCACCGAGGTTGGCATCAGACCCTCTTTGTCTACTTGCTGAATGCCTTTGATTCGTTGGTTGGCATCCGCATTGCAGTGGGCACATTGGAAAGTTTTTGACAATCAGTGAATGAAAGCTGCAGTACTTGTTTGCTGCAACAGAACCCGGATAATATAAATCCCTTCTTCTGATAGATGTTTTACTTACTCTTACAGTGGCTAATTAAAAAAAAGAAAAAAGAAAATTGCATTGCTGTTTTTTCTAAAACATAAAATATCTACAGCGATGTGCCTCGTCCGCAGAATTCCTGATCCCCGCGTCATCTCAGCCGTTTTTTGCAGCATAAATAAAATGCAAACTTGGCGTTAGGTGTTTCAGCACGGGCTGAATGAAGCACAGCGAGTAGGCTTTGAGAAATGCTTTGGGAGTTTAAAGGGCTGAAGCAACGGTACACGTAAATGGTAAACATTTGTAAGTGTTTTTAAGGCATGTGCCTCTCAGAGTGCGTTTCTCACATCAGTCGTGTTGATGTTTAGTCTTCTTTGTCCTTGGGTAAGAGTGATATAACTGGGGGAGCCCGCATGCCCAGCTGTTCGTAAACACTGAAGTTGAGGCAGGGGAGGATGTTTTAAACTATCCGAGGGCAGAAAACAGATGCAGGTGTTCTTGGTCCGATACTGTTCAGACACTTCATTTTTTTAACTTCTTAAACCATGAAGGTGCTGCTACAGTTCCAGCTGCACGAGCAGGACGTCAGCAGAAAGACTGCTGGAAGTTTCCTGTGCAGTTAGCGTTAATACTGCTTTCCCGGTAACTGCAGTCATCTCGTTAATTAATACGAGGGACTGGCAGCTCTCCCCAGAGGGCTGCACAGAGAGAAGCCGGGCCTACGTGAGCCCCTGCGTCGCCAGACTGCGTCCCCGCTCTTGGTGCTGGGGGGGGTCAGGGGAAGTGAAGAAAAAAGAAAGGGCAGAGAAGGGAGCGGCGGGGGAGCGCGC